>NC_136468.1:37751826-37889326 GCF_902686455.1 Sciurus vulgaris | reverse complement strand
TGTATTTCAATTTCCTTATCTGTATAAGAGAGAAAATGAAAATTCCCAACTCAATGAGAGTTCCCAACTCAAAAGTTCTTTCAAGAATTCATTTATAATATGCAAAATATTTAAGATGGCATCCAAAACTGTGCTATCTAGGTGTAACAGATTTATTTATCTAATCTCTGCTGTCCTGTTTGACCCAATATCTTACATCACTCCCACTGGTTCTAGATCATCCTCCAGGCAAATACTAAGTTAATGCTGTCAATTCTGCATTTGCCCTAGTCTCTCATCCGGAAAACTGACCACATCTCTTGCTGAAAACCTCTCACTGACCTCATCCAAACTGCAGGAAATTGTCATGCCTTATTGATTTTCTACACATTCTTTTACTCAGCCTTCCAACCATTGGTTTCAACCCTGAGCCATAATCAACCAGAGTCTTAATAACTTCCAATACCCCATATACCTTTTGTCATCTCCATATGCTTGTGAGAACAGATGTCAGTGGTAACTTCCCACTTCAACACAATTCAAAAACTCTCTTCTGTGGAACTTTGTCTGATCTTCTCAATCCCTACCCCTTGCCTCAACCACAGTAACAGGGCACTACACTTGAATTATTACTTTCTATGTCTTCCTAAGGTGATGTTCTTGAAAGTAAAGTTCATACATATTATTTGTCATTGTATTTCAAGCCCCTAAACTATGGTCGAAAGTTAGATAAATGATTATTGGGTGCATGGATTTGTGACTGTGTGCTTTTCCTAACAACTTAATTATACCACTACTGCAAGTTAATCCATTATTTACTTTGGGTATGGTAAACACTTAAATCTCATAAAGCAAAATTTTATAGAACCTAAAATGTAGGCTATCAGTCTTATCCAGAATAATCCCTGAGGCACAGTATAATATAAGACATGGTTCTTCAAGTGTAATCTCTGGACCAATAGCATAACAATTATGTTACAAAAGAGAAGTTTTGATCTCCTTTCCATACACCCTGCATCAGGTCCTCTGGTCCTCTGGGGGTGCAGCCCAGAAATCTGTGTTCTGCTAAGCTTTCAGAGTGATTCTGATATATCTTAAGTTTGAGAAACACAGGAATAGACCTGGGAACACTTCTACCTGCGATCAGTTACCAGCACTTCCTACTATTGTGCAGGAAAACATTTCTCAACTTCTTCATGTCTCAGTTCTTCCTCTATAAAATGAGAATGATAATAATAGAGGTTGTTATGGTGATTAAATGAGTTAATATACAGAAGGTACTTATCACTGTACTTAGTCAATTAATGACACTAAGTGACAGCTCTCTTGCAAGATCACTATCCTTGTGGAATTCATTCTCTGTGGAGTAAGGGGTTTTTCTTTCCTCATTTTTTTCATTTAATACCCAGAATTTATTTTTATGCTGGTCAATAGAATTACTGTTAAGTTTGATGAGAAAATGAGACTTCCAGCTCACTGAGAGCTGTTTTATCTCTTCACACAGGTCCACAATCATATATAAATTATATTCTATTTTAACTAGTTGATTCATGGTCTAATAAATGCAGCTTATGATTTTTGTCACTTGTCTTTATACTTTCCTAATTTCTCTTCCCTTTAGTAACTTTTTTCTGGATAATAGAAACTGTTTATCAAAATGAGTACCATTAAAAAACAGGGAGGTATTTTAAAAAATACTCAAAAATAAATTATTTGTAAAACATTTCATGATAGAAAGTATTTGATAAGGAAAGACAATTTCGAAATATCAGTTTTCTAGAAAATGGGTGTCTCTGACAGTCTGCCTGCTATTAGATTCCATCCAACTTCTCAGCAGTTTCCCAAAAACATTTAGCAGCATTTCAATCTTTGGATTCACAAATAAATAGGTTTACAGTGGCAAAGTGACAAAGTGCACAGCTACAAATTTTTATAGAGAGGTAACTAGAAGTGTTTTTACCTTCATTCTAGTTATAAAATTGAGTTTATATTTCTATTTGCTTGTAATATTATTCAGTCTGAGGGTCACTACTTTGCTTTACATTTTCTTGAACAGAAGGAACATGACACAGGTACATGACACAAACACATGTGTTCACACACACAAGACAGATCTAAGTTTAAATTCTTTTAACATGTGTATATGTGCAAGAAATTGTCCTAAGACAATCAGCCTTCCTGGAAGTATTTAAATAAAACATGACTTCTCTAGGATTAAAATATCCTGTAGCCTGATGTGTGGTCCTCTGTCCAGCAGTTCACACATTTCAGTGTCAGGAAACATCAGGTTAGTTCTCAGCTTTTTTTACAAATCCCTATTCTTCATCACAGAAACATTCACTTTGCTGATGTCTTAGCATATTGCAAAAATCGGCATTCAGAGTTAAAATGGAATTGTAGGCTGGTAACTCAGTTATGGTGTTTAAATTGTTTTGAATGCATTTTAAGTAGGATATGATTGAAAGAAAAACTTTAAAAGAGGTAAATAATCCTGGGATTCGTATTGTACCAAGTTAAGAAAAGTTATAGTGAAACTACTCTTTGAATTGCATGTTTAATTTTAGGTATCTCAATTTAAGAAGGCAAATTAAAGAAAGTTTCAAAAATTCAAAATAATTAAGAGAAAAGGTAATAGTAATTAATGAAGAAAGCTTGCAGGATCTCACTTGATAGAACATGGTAAAGCAGTGCTTAGAGGTAGGAATGATAATTTACTGATACTTAAAGAGTATGAACAATGAGAAAGAATATGATTTACTAAAAATATTGGTGCAGTGGGAATAATTAGGGATATTAAGAAGAATTTTTAAGGGAGAAAATGAAAAGAACCCAAGAAGAAAATTGGCCTATAATAAAATTTATAGTTTAGGTCTATGACACTAAAACAATCTGTTTTAGTAGTTGACTAATTCATATGCCAACTGATTTTTATGCTTATAAATATAGTACAGGGAATATAATAGTGTTCTAAAGAAATTTTGTGGGGAAAATTAGGACTAACTTCTGGCATCCTCAAATTCACATTCAGTAAGCATAGAAATAAAATTTAAAATATCTTGTTTACAAGCACTAAGTTGCCATTTCAAAACCCCTAATGATTATAGTCTTAGAATATTCTCGTATGTTAATATGTCAGTGTTAAAATAACCTGAAATGAAAGTATTCTCTGCCTAGTCAGTGATTTCCTACTGCTAGTGGAAGGAATGTGGTGAATTAATCCATTAGAGGAAACTGGTGTATCTGTTGAGAGATGCAGCAGACTTCATATAAGATGTTGGCTTAGAAGTTTCATATACAGCTACTGCATTCCAGAGATAGTTATAGATGAGGATAAAAGAGAATTGAATGCAGATTCTGAAAATTTGAATCCTGATACTGTTTTGCTCACCTTGCAGCTAGCTGGGCAGAGAGAAGTGGGCCATCTCACTTTAGGTCTAACTTCCCGTACACATATTGGGAATAACACCTGCTCCACCTGTCTTCAAGGAATATGTGAATTAGATGACTACGGTGATGTACACCAACATACTTAATAAGATAAAGCTGTAAATTGGTAAAATTAAGTTTTTGTTAAAGATCTTCACTTTGAGTAAAATTATCAAGCAATTAAATTTTACAATTTATTCAAATTATTTTATTCCTTTAAATAGAAAAATAAGATCTTTTTGCATTACGATTAAGATGAAACTATTTGTTATATGCATTGCATTAATTAATTTCACAGCATTAAATTCTATAATTTTAATAGTTAACTTAAAATCATGATTTTAGTATTTAGAATGTTTAGATGCCTGTTTTATGTTACCTCCTGCAACATAACTTTAGTCTAAAATAATGTTTTATCATATGGTGGTCTAGATCACAAATCTTGACAGGTTTCAGTTGAGCAGTTACCCTGCACTGGCATCAACTGAGGTCACTGGATAGTATTCTCCCAAAGGCTGGTCTGGCCTAGAAAGCCCCACATATTTTGCTTACCTCCCTAGGACCTGGACAAGGATTTGTGGAGTGCTGAATTCAGCAGGACCTTTTTCATGTGGTTACCTTGCCTCTTCTCATGGCCTCTGCAGCACAGACTTGCTACTGGCAGCTAGCCTTCTTACCTGGCAGCCCAAGGCTCCAGGAAACCAAGATGGAACTGCCAGTCCTTTAGAAAGTGAACCCTGGAAATGGCATAGCATCATTTCCATTGATCGAAATGGGCCAGATTCAGGGAGAAAGTGTACCTGATATCTCTCCATAGCAGGCTTGTCAAAGAACACGTGGTCACCTTTAACTGCCAAAAAACGTTTTTAAGGATAACTAAAATATATACAAAATTAAAATATTGACTGAATGTTTTTCAAATAAACTAAGAAAAGTGTAGCTTTGCTTTTAGTTACATATTTCCATTATCTAACCACATCAGCACAATTGTGAGTCACTTAAGTAGAAATAATTAAACCAGTTCTATGTCTTGCTACGTACTTTCACGTAGACTAATGTTTATCAGAACAATATTGGAAGAACAGTTAAGTTTATTTGATATAGTCAGACATAGGATCAAGCAATGAGATCAGTGATTATCTCAAACTATTCAAGTCACTAAAAAGAATTCATCTGCTCTGACTCTTTAGCTAGAACTACAAATCTTTATGTTATTAATAGATCTAGATATAATAATGTTTTAAGTAAACATGTATACATTAATTGTAAGAAATTTAAATTATTTGAATTAGAATATCAATTAACAATAGCATATTTAGTATATCGATGAACAATTTTACGTTTTATTCAAGTGTGAAGGGATTTTCTGACAATAATTTAGCGTATGTGCTTTAATGAAGGCTTTCATGTCATGGATCTTAATCAATAAATTATTAACTAACATTATCGAAAATTGTATGCAAAGAAAAGTATTATGCTTGCTTTTTATTAACAAGAACATTTTAGAACAAATTCACTTAACACAAGGGTTGGCATTTTTGTAATAGGCCCAGAGAGTCAGTTTTCAGTTAGTGAGTGTTCGTTTGCCAGGAGTTCTATATTATTTGGCACTTTCTAACATCTATAATACTATGACTTAACCTTTTACTGAAGGACCCAAAACACTAAGTATACTGAAATAACACCTGTCTTCAAAGAAAGGCCAATAACACACTGTATTAGTATTAAATTTATATTTTCTTATTACTTTCCTAAAGTATAAAATTTTATAAAGCTTTTATAGTAATTCATATAAAATATATATATAGGTATACACACACTCATACAAGTTATTTATTTGGAGGGTCAGAGTGACATCAAAATTCATAGCTTGACAGTCTATTAAATGGCTTTCTTCCTGTCTCTTTAATTTTTTATCTTCTACTTTTGTAATATTGGTCTAATTTGAACTTTAGAAACTTTACTATGGTAGAAATTTCAAACAGGAGTCAGGAATTTACAGCCACCTGAGAAATCCATGTGCTGTCTTTTTCTGTAAATAAAGTTTTATTAGAACTACACTGATTCTTTTATGTAGTATCTGTGACTTCTTTCCTGCTACGGAAGGAGCTGAGTAGTTGTGACAGAGACTGTATGTAAACCAAGTGTAAAACATTCCCTATCTATTTAGAGAGAGGAAATAGCAAATATTTAGAGGGGAAAAAATTGATGACACTTGATTTAGAGAATTGATTGAGGGGGTTTGAAATTGGAGATGGAAAGGACAATTAGGAAGTGAGCAATAGTGATGGATTGTACTATATTTGTGACAGTGGGAATGCAGAAAAAATAAGATATCCCTAGGATGGTTATAATACAGAATAGTAAGACTTTGTGATTGATTAAATGAGAAATAATGGAGCGTCTACATTGACTTCCGGGTTCTTGGCTCCTGCCATTGTTTAGGCTGTGGTAAAGGTGGAGGGAAATGATGTATGATTAACACATGTGCACTTGGGAGCACATCCAGATGAAGACATCTCTGAGGACTGGATTGTAGGAGAGAGGTTTAGGACAGTAGATAGTAACTGAATACAGGTTTTACGATGGTCAGTGAATAGGAACTGTGGAAAGATGGTGTGCTGAGATTTAACAATAGGAACAATGTATGCCAAAGAAATAAGCTGGTAGAAATAAATTGGAGATAGGACTAAGATGATTAGTTTAAAAATCATGTTGTGTTAAAAGAATTTGTTTTTATTTTATTTTAAATTGTATATTATTTTTATAGACAATGTCTTGATATTTTAAAGTGTTACCATATAGCACATATAGCACATTTATACATAGAATTGAATTAAATTAAATGTAACATACAATCTCTTTTGGTTCCTTTTGAAAGTTGGATAGATAGTTGGTATTAAATTATAAAACAAGAAAAACCTTAAGCATTTTGAATCATATTGCTGATGGAGAGGTTTTAGGGAATACCCATTTAATGGTAGTGTTTGGGAAATGAACTAGCAATTGTATTGCATCAGAGATCTACAAGGCATAATTATTTCCAGAAAAGTAAAATTGTGATTATGTTCATGTTACCTAAAAATTCGTGGGATAAAAGCTGTGTTCCCATGTGATTCATTTATGATTGTAAACTCTAAAGCTTGTCACTAACTCATCCACTTCAGTTAAAACTAATTGTTAGTAACATGAAACTTTATCAGAGACATGTAAAAATGTCTTTAGCATATGAATTTGTTATGAAATGTGTCACATTTTATTTCAAACCAAGTTCTATAATTACTATTTCAGAACTTTAGAAGTTCAGTTTTTGAAACATTTAATTATTGCCTTGTCTTATAATAAAGTAAAAATACCCATATATGTAAATCATACTAATAGTGATGATTTATGAAAAGTTAAAGGTCACTTAGTTGGGAAGGTATAAATAATTTTATTTAACCAGTAAGGTAGTGATACAATCAAGGTTAGCATAGAATATTCCTCTGCCACTAATGTAATTTCACTAATGTAAGATTTAGATGAATTAGAATCATCATTTAGATACATTATAATATCTGCATATAGTGTTATATAAACTGCAACTAAGATTAAAATAAAATAATCTATTAATTGTGTGAAATTCATTTTTTACTTCTCAAATGTGAAAACATGATAGAATTATACCAGTTTATAGTAGTTAATGGTTATTTTCTATTTCTTATTATAAATAAACTTATGGTTATTGAAAGTACCATTACGAAGTATATAATTTGAGATTCTTTCTTTAAAAACTGCTTTTTGATAACTCTATTATGGATTATGACTACCCCAATTGGACATTATGTTGTCAGATAAGTTACCTTTACAAATGGGGTAAAAAGATTTATATAAAGAATAGGATATTTAAATTTTTTTTCAGAAACAAGCTTTTCTATAGTTATTTCATTTTCTGGTTTTCAGAAGACTTGCATTAAATGAGAACCCTCAGACGGTAGCTCCTGCATTTGCCTGTTTCTGGTGTTAATTATCTTTTGTTTGCCCTTGATAATCCCGAGGTTGGTATGCAGATGATATGAAGGCTGCAGAATCATCTCAAAGTGTAAAAAACAATGGCATTGTCAATTCTGCATCACAACACTTTATAAATTATGAATGTTATCCACATTAAGGAGAGTGGTAGACTTTTAAAATTACTTCCATGAATAGATTAAATTACAAGTATTATTACATTTCATTTTATTAAGTGCATCTTAGTAGTTATTAGAGCAAATGAACATGTTCTCTCAATTACATAATAACATTAGAACTAAAAATTATGCATCAACACTCCCAGATGCATAATGGAGCATTGTATATTAATCACTCTAAACAATATTTTTGAGTTTATATAAAGGCAATTATTACCTATTGAACAATAACATTGTTTTATTGGTTTGTTAAAATTCAGTTTAAGAACTACTTCTTTTATAGAATGCTTTAGGTATTTTCAGTTTTTTCATAGAAACGTAATATATACAAGTAGTTCAATTTACTTACGTTTGAGGATGTTCATCTTACTATAAAATAAGATTATATTCAAAAACCAGGAAGTCATCCAAATATGATGTCTGGAATTAGCTTTTCACATTATATGAAAATCAATTAAAAATAGATTACTAAAAGTTTTATTTACCCAAATTGACAGCTATAGTTCAATATTATAATAACTACCAATACATATTCATGTTAGCATTAATTGACTTGAAAAAAAGAGTTACAAATTGTAAATATGATTATAATCTGTCCAGATTTATAGTATCAATTTTAAAGTTTTTTTTTTTTTTTTTTGGCCAGTTTAGGTGACTCTTAAAATCAGTTTCCAATCAAAATGTTTCTATGTATCATATTTAATATTCTATGCTCATTTAATTCTGTTTAGTTTGTTTTAATAAAAGGTTTGATGGTAGTGATTATTAAACATTACAACAGAATATTATTTTGATGTTAGGAATTAGAATTTTTATTTTCTTGTAGCTCAAACTCTTCTGCTTTAGTGCTAGAATCTCATTTATGTCAGTATAGCTTTATATGACTTTATTTAAAATTGATATACTTTGCACGAGTTCACAAGTACCACCAGTGTCTTTAAGTCTGGTGAAAGATGGCAATTGAGTTATTATTAATTTAGCAAAGTAAGTAAAAGTTACTTTATATATTTTGAACAATTGGGCATGAATGTTGCAAAGAATACCTAATCACAAGAAGTTAATTGACACAAATTTGTCAATTTAAATTTTGAAAATAGTCAAATTACTCAGTTTTTTGCAATAACTTTACTATATGGTCAGCTTTTGGTCAAGCAAACTCATAATAAAGTGAAAATTAACATCCAAAAATTTAAGAGACTACTATTTATTGAATAATTATGATTTTATTAAAATTAAATTAAAGATTTATAAAGAAAAAAATTAACTATAGTTATATTCCTTGTTTGAACTTTTAAAATGAAAATATGTTTCTTAATCATCCTTTTTCTAAATAAGGGTGCTTTATTTACAAAATTTTCTGGTGCAGGCTGTAGAAGGAAAGAATATGCAATATTTCAAATCAAGAAATATTTTGAGAAGACATTGACAAAATACAAAGTAATTTTATTAATGTTAAAAGGAAAACAAGTCGACAGGACTCATTTAGCCATATACATAAGTGAATAACAAATATTATCTCCAAGATATTTTTTAGAACATTCTCTTTTTTACTTACCTAAAAATGGTATACACAATTTATATGGCATACAGCACAGTATAACTAAATATTTTTAGTCTGCTTCCAATTTTTGTTTCCTTCTTGCTTGCAAAGAAATTTCAGATGTGAAAGTGTTAATAACTGTCTTTAAAAATAACTCTTATTTAAAAAGAAAAAAATATTACTTCTTAATCTTTTCAATTCTGTTCTCATAAGATAAACTTAGAATTGTTTCCTTAACACTGAATCCTTTTGTAGAGACCTGAAATCTTTACTAATGAATTAGAAAAATGATGCCAGTTTTCTAGGTAAGTACTAAAAACTAAGTCCCACACAGTAGTAAAAATGTTTCACATAATAGAAAATAAATATTTTGTTCAGTCAAATGCATATGTATTTTAAAGCAGTGATTAAAATAGCAGGCAAAGAGCATGTGAAAGATTATGCAGTAGTTTGCAATCTGCTTTTGGAGCATCATTGGAAAATTACTGTGAGGAAATGAGAGCCAGGCATAATTCACTAAAATTACACTGAGCGTCTCTTGATCAATACAGATAAATCTAGTTTTGTTGTTAAGTCGATTTTCTCCTCTATAGAGATATATTGTCCTGATTGTTTTAAGAATAATTGTTTCACTAAGAATTTTTATGGTGATTAGGAAAAAGTAAACAAGAGAAAACTTAATGCAGCTTCTTGGCATTGCCAGCATTTTAAGTTAATTTGTTACAGAAAGCAATAGTGATTTATATCATTTTGGGCAATTATGTTTTCCTGAAAGAAAGTTACTGACACTGATTTCCTTCCAGAAATAAGCAACCTCTGTGTTTGTTTTACCTTTACAAAATTTTCAGTTCTTGCCAACATAAATATTCACTAATGCACACTCTTTCTTCCAGCTTTTATCACTTCTCTTGATTCCTTGGCATAGATCACATTGAAAAAGTCCAGATATATATATATATATATATATATATATATATATATATATTTTAATTTTTGTATGTAAAATTTTTATCACAAAATGATGTTTAGACTAGAATAGAATTCAATGACAAAAGCAAACTCCAAGGATTGCTTGAAGTGGTGAAGTGGTGTTGCTGAATTATTTCTTACCAAAAATACAGGGGCTGTTTGTGAAGTTGTGTGTGTGTTCCACCTAATTTCTCCTTGTAATAAAATAATGGATATTCTAAAATATTTCATAAACAATTGTTTAAAATTCAGTATACTGAAACACTGCAGTTGAAAGAACATCTCACAGAAATTTAAGGAATGTATAATTTTATTTTTAAAACAATTTGAAACTATACTAAATATAAAGGATTGAATGATTTTCCTAAGACAACCAATAAAATTATATATATGTACATAAATGATAATAAGTACAGATGTAATTTCATATATTTTGTACAACTTATCATTTATGTATACTTTTGTAGAGAGAAAAACACTTATCTTAAGGAGTGATTGTCAATTATAAATTGTCAAGTTATGTGCAGTTGTGCAATTATGTAATTTTCTAAATGATAAAGTCAGAATAGCATCATTTAAAAATTTTATTGTAGTCCAAAGATATAATATTAAATAATATTCCTTTGGATCAATAGCAATTTCATTGAAGTATATCTAAGATAATTATGCATCAGACAAACAATTGCTATTTTCCCATAACAAAATCTTCAAAAGATACTTTGAGATAGTATTTTAGTCAAAAAGCAAATTTTATATTTTCTTCCCACTCATATGGACATACTGCCAAATAGGAACAAAACATTTAATTAACCAGTCCATGAATATTACATATTATGATTTTTTCAATGTTTTTGCTCTTATTAAAAATAAAAATCCTTAATTATATTACAGCATAGATTCTCTTGAAAATGCAAAAGAAGTCAAATACTCAGTATGCAAATTTTTATTAGAAACTCCTGTTTTTTTAAATGTCAAGCAAATTTTAATCCATAACAAGATATTTAAATTCTTCTGGGAGGTAAGAGAGAGAGAAAGAGAGAGAGAGAGAGAGAGAGAGAGAGAGTGTGTGTGTGTTTGTGTGTAAAGTTCTTTTGCAGGTTTATTTTTGGTTTTGCAGTAATTATTTAAGTTATACTATCAAGTATTCACAGATTTTATCACATATATATCCATGAATTACCTTAAAATATTTTAATATTGAGGGATATAGAAATTTTTATGTTTAAACATTTCTTTAAAATTGAAATCAGGTTTCCCATAAGTGAGCTAATGGTAAATGAAACGCAAGGCAGCTAAGTGAAATCAAAATAGTTGTGACTTCCAAACAGAAAATACATTGCAAGTTAAAGACAGGAAGAGATGACAACTCCTCCTGCAAGGTTTGGTGCAGGAGCTGTGTTTGGCATTGTCGTAACATTGAAATTGATGAAATGGACTTCTCCGCTGTATTTGATGTACTTCCTTTGACCCGACCTCAGCACTGACTGTAGAAGAAGGCTGCAAGGTAATTCTTTCCTTGATTTCTTTGTAAGGAATATAAATGAAATAAAAATGATCCAGCTTTATTTAGAAATGAAACATTTAGTGGGATATAAAAAGCATACTTGTAGGCAATTGGCACATATGTCTAAAAGGGAGTTTGCTCCAGTGCTGTGGTACCTGGATGAAACAAATGGTGATTGCTCATGTCGTGTTTACCAACACTGCGCTTTGTACTTCCACGGATAAAAAAGTTAACCCTTTAAGAAAAAGCTTCAAATTATTTGTGGAAAATTCACATGCCAGTGGTTACTTTTCCTCATGGAAATTTGATAAGGCCAGAAGATATGCTTTGAGGTCACAGGCCACAAGTAACCTTATACATATTAACCATTCTGCTATATATCAATGCTCCAAGATTTCAGCAGTCTCTGGAACATTAAACCTTCTGTCATTCTTGTCCCTACTGAGTTTGATTCTGCTGAGGTTTAGTGGAATTATAAACACATATGAAAATATGCAGAATATATTTCTTTTTTGAAGTGATTATAATGTGATGTTTCTGCACTGCCAGCATTCATAATAAAGCAAATGTGATGTTTCAGTGCAATAAGACATCCACTGTAATCTTATTAACATGTAAGCAGCATAAGACAAAACAGGCTCTGCTTTACCTGTGTTATTTAAAGGCATAGAACAAATAGATTATTAATGTAAACTTTTACAATCTTTGGCAACACACTCTTGCCATCAAGTTGGAATTCCTTGCAACTTGCAGGCACAGATTTGTCCAATGAAGGGTGTTAGCAGTAGTTAAGTTCTCCCTTACAAATAAAACAATAATATCCAAAGTAACTAAGTGTAGTTTTAAATCGATTGATCATTTTGAACACCCAAAGAAGATGAATGACAGTGAGCAACATTTACCTGACACCCTTGAATATTTCACAGAGACAAGTTGATATGAGTTTGTATAAATACTAATATTAAGCAGAATTAGCTTTGGAAAAAATAAAGAAATTGTACTGAGGTGAAAATTGTCACTGTCAGGAGAAATGAAGTTATATCAGAGAACAAGTGACATACAATTTTCTCTAGAGTGTTTTTAATAAAAATAGTTTTTCTTTGAATATTTTGAAGTCAGACATGAGAGGCAATCTGGGCGTTTGTCAGAGTTTGAGAGTGTGAAAAATTGCTGCCTTAAATCATTTAAGCTGAAAAGCAACTTCTTCCTGCTGAGATAATTTCACATTGACTTACCGTGCAAGCCCTTCAGGCATTCCCAGCTCAGAGCAGAAGTTTTCAAGGTAAAAACATAGCGCGAGAACATGGGAGAAGCTGGGACAAGGATCAGCAGCAACTCCAGGCGTTCAGGCACATCTGACTTTGATTAATTAGAGAACTGCTTTTCTATTTCCACATGTACTGCCTGATGGAAAGGTAGAGTGGACCGGGATACACAAACTTGGAGTTGACTCTGTTAGATATCAGCAGGTTTTGACATCTTCTCCCGAGCTTGCAGAATCTCTGCTTAGAGGACTAAATCGCTGAAGCACACTTTTAATTTATTCATTTTTCTAATGCAGAGAAATTATCTGAACTGCAATAGATTTGATTTTCAACGGTGAATAAATCAGCTACTGTAAATGTTTAGGTTACATGAACAGGCAAAGATCTTGCATAATGAGGGATGAGTTATTTTCAATTTTTCAGAAACTTCTTTGCTATAATGATTCATTTTTACATTAAGTACTACTCAACAGAATTTTTTCCTATCATTTTATTGAAAAGTAATATGGTGCAAATCTCTTTGAAATTTGGCAATTGTTTTACATTCCACAAATTGTTTTCTTAACCTCTCTATTAACATATTAAAGTTTAAAAAGTATTCCACATTTTAACATTTTATTGAAAATTAATATGCATGATAAATGACTTTAGGAATATTGCTTTCAAAAATATTAAATATGCAAATAATATTCATTCAACAAAACTTTAAATAGCATTGATTACAATCTAAAGCATTTTAATTTGTTATCTAACATTTAAAAAATACATATAAATACATTCTTTTTAAAATTGTATCTAGATATATTGTACAATATGTTGTTTGGAAATATGTAATGCATCCTTAATGCAAAGCTTTATTTTAATTTCCCAATTTAGAAAAAATACTTAACATCCAAATGTTTCCAGAAAGACAGCTATTTTTCAATTTTTATTCATGCATTTTCTTAAAACAGTCTGAATTCATTTCAGAATTTTTGTGATGAAAAGATTCCACCTTTTTGTTTTTCTATCATGGGAACTGCTAATTTAAAAAAAAAAATTGGTGAATCTCATAATTGCTTACTTTTTATGCTTCAGTTCCTAAATAACTCTGACAGGGTAACTGACAGCTTCTTGTAGATTTCTAGTGATACTGCTTCCATCTGAGATTTTTTAGGCTCATAAGAGTTAAGGTTCAAACTGATCCTGATCGACATTCTCTCCATTCCTGGTTGGGTGACATAGGAAATGAACACAGACTTAATATCAATCACTTCTAAGGTAGATTCTGAAAGTCTTGCTGTGCATCAGCCAAGACATAGAATCCTTAATGAAATAATAGGATCCTTAGTCATTATCATAATTTTTGTAGAGAAGTCCTCACATCAGACATTGTACCCTGCCTCTGTCAATCACACATTACAATTAACTTATTAAATTGCACTTGAATTGGATTGGCTACTATAGAGGGGAAACCAGAAAGTTCTTGAAAACAGATTCTTCTTTTATATCCTTCAAACACTTGTGAATCAGAAAATGTATGAGCTGAGTTTCTCCTTTACAGCAAATTAATTTTTCACTTTTGACTTAAGTAGGAGAGATTTTTTGAAACTCCTTCAGTGAACTGGATAGCTATACTTCAAACCTCTTCCCCCTCTTCCCCAAAGCCCCATACTAGGGGAAGTAGCAATTAACATGATGATTGAGATATACTTAATGTATTAGCAGTCCAGTTCAATTAATTAAATATGAATTGGCTTTAAAAATATGTGTAAGACACACAGATGTCCAATTAGCCTACTAGTTATAGAATAAGAAAAGTAAATAATATATGCGGACAAATGGTGAAAGTAAAGTTTCAAAGGAGTTCAAAGGAGAAAGAAATAAATCAATCAACTTAGAGATACAAATAAAAGTTACTGAGCACCTGTTGTGTCTCTGATACCTATGACATTATTCCTGACCTCAAATAGCTCACCATTTAGTGGTAGAAACATGCCTGTATATATGATTACAGTACAAGTAATCAGTGGTATAACAAAGCATGAACTGAGTGTTTAGGACATAAGAGGAGAGAACAGAGCATTGACGGTCCAGAGAGATCCGGAAAAATCCTGACAGTGGGGACGAGAATTCTGAAGGACCTTGAAGGTTCCAGCAGAAGTGACAGCATTAAGCAAAGACATGGAAGAGTGGGGGACCAGGCATGCCTGAGGACAAGAGAACACTGATTGTGTCTCAGACAGAACCACAGGGACCGCACAGTTCATGGAGAACTGGGAATTGCCAGCATAAAATCACACCACCTTTAATGTCACGTACTTCTGAAATATACTCAAGGCATAATCCTATTTATGGAAAGGAAGAAAGATAAAAATGACACATGTATTAATTAGGAATTAATTAGTGCTGAAAGAAACTGAATAACTGACCAAAAGTTTAAACACAGAAGAGTGTGTGGAGGAGGTGGCAGCTGTCCAGTCTTTCAATGATTATTTTAGTTATGACATGCCTACTCTGCATGTAGGAATCACATCCAAGTTCAAGTGACAAAGTTGGAAAGGTGAAGCATTTCTTCCTTAGAAACTTTTGTCTTTCCATTTTAAAAAGAAGCTCTCCTTGCATTAACCAAAACTGGGTCACATGCATACTTCTAATTGTGAGGGAGACTAGAAAACCAAGGACTTCACTTTCTGCAGCATAGGAGGACATGGGAGCAGGGATTTGGGAATGAAGGCTCAGCGAGCCACCTTGCAGCATCTGCCAGTGTGTGCTATGATGAACAGGATAGCCACCATTGATGCATATGCAAATTCTCATTTGCTACCTTTCTTCCAGAAGCATGCCAGGTTCCACTCACTGTTTCCCAGATCCAATTTCTGGGAGTTCCAGATATTTATCTGTTCTACTACTTTCCAGAAATACTTTCCTCTTCTCCATACCATTCTATGTGCTTTTCTCAAATAAACAAGACCATAGCAAAGTCGCTTATTCAGCAGTCCGGAACCTTTGGTTGTTATGATTCATCTTTATCAGAGATAGAACAATAGTTAGCCATGAGTCCACAGTTCCACCACCCTTTTCCTTTCCTGTGGATAGCTTCCTAGCACTTCATTGAAAGGCACCAAGGCAAAGGTTAATTTAATAACTTGTTATGTCCTTTTACATGTCCTTTTAAGTTAATATTATTCCTTAGAAAATTGTTAGTAGCACTGACTGAAAATTTCTGATTTTTCTACTTTAGGGATTCTGACTGTATTTCTGTTTCTTTCTGATCTATATTGGGATGAACTGGGCTGCTTTGGGTCACATAACTCTTAACTAGAACAGAAAGAATGACATAAATCTTCTAAAAGTGAGTTAAGTATGATGCTTTTATGGGAACTGAAAAGTAAGTGGTAGGTAAAGCAGTAGAAGGGAGAGCTACTTACCTGGAAAGTTGAAAAAGTTTTAAGTCTTTTGTTCATCAAGAATTATCATGAATTAAAAATGGGAGGGGTTAACATCTCCCTCAAATTGCCTTACACGTGTGATAAGAGATGTTCAGAAACTTTACAGGTAATTTTCACATGGATGTGTGAGTCCACAATCCTTTATTCAGAATCAGATGTATATTAGAGGTGATAGGTTTTTTTTTTTTTTTTTTTTTAATTATATAAAGGAACCACTTGCATCTACCATAAATACCACAGCATAAGAGCTAGAATAGAACAATGTAATCAAGCACATTCTGTGGTTTGGAGGAACTGAGGAATATTCACACTGCATGGGATAAAATAGGAACTTAAACTCATGTCAAATCAGGTCAAGTTTGGAGTCAAACTAATTAAAAAAACAGGAAAAAAATAAAGTTTTCACAGTACTTTTGAAAGTGGAAGAAAACATAACCTATTAAATATGTAAATAAATAATGATTTTTTTTTCCTTCAGATGAACATTAAGATGTAAACTAAATTTTTAGTTTGAACTTTATTGTGTTCACACTATTTATAGAAAAATCTTACTCCTCTTTAATCATGGATTCATTTATATTTCACCTTGATAAGTGGTGGTTTTGAAATAGTTCGTGGTAATACAACTAAAGGGTAAAGCCAAAAAATAGCCCAGGAAATTGAAGCAGAGGAAAAGGAAGTAAGATTTCAGTAAAGCTGTGGGCTAGACAAGAATGTAGCAATGGATTTCTTTGGCCTCTACATTTGCTAGAGGTGGGTGACAAATATAACTCAGAGCTTCCCAGAGGCCAATGCAAAGAAAGAAATGTGATGAGCTCTGAGTTTCCCAGTGTCCATAAAATAAATAGACAGTTATCTCTGATGAGCAGCACAGTATTTTGTGAATCTGAGTCTGAGAGTTATCACTTCATTGAGTTTTTCTCCACCATCAGGGAAAGCAAATTCGTCTTGGCTGTTTGCAATGTCCTTAAATGTTTCCTTTTGGCATAATAAGAACCATATTCATCCAAGAGTTAAACAAGAAGGTTGCAGTATACAGACCTCTTAGTGGTAAAATGTGAATGAGCAGAACTGAGTCCTTCGATTATGTTCAACTGTGTTTCTCACAGTTATGCTTTTGGTAAAGATTCAAATTTACTTTCCCTGCTTTTCTCTAGTAAGAGATACAGCCTATTATGATGAGTTTCACTGATGAGGAAAGTTTATATCCTAAATATAAACAGATGGACAACCTGAAGTCTAACTCTGGTTTATCACTCAAAGCAGGGAGTTGCCTCTGATGTTAATAATTGAAGGGCTTGAGGACACCACAAAATATTGTGGGTATTTGTGGCACATATCACCATCTATGAGGATGAGGCCTCTTGGAGTTTGCAGCAAGCATTTATGATCTTATGTATCTGTTCTCCTGTATCTTCCAGTCTCCTCCCATCCCCCAACACACATGGCATTTTTTAGACTGAAGGTGGAGGGACAGATGAATACTCCTTTGGTCTTGAGATAAGAATGGATTTTCTTCCATGACACCGATAATTTCTTTTGCTTCCTCTCCGACTCTTGTTTCATGCCCTCTTTCTCACTGTGTCATTACATGAATCTTTTATTTGTGTTCAACAGGGCAGCATCAGGGCTGGGGACATAGCTCAGTTGGTATAGTGCTTGCCTTGCAAGCACAAGGCCCTGGATTCAATCCCCAGCACCACAAAAAAAAAAAAAAAAAAAAAAACCACAGGGCAGCATCAATAATTGCAACTACTTTCTGTACCCAAAATATTCCAGTCTCTGAGATAAAAGCTGGCAAATGGCCCCAGATATATACTTATTAATAACACTATTACCTAGATTTATTATTATACTAGAGCATGATATTTTAGATAATATTAGTTTTTAGCCAGCGATCAAGTTCAATGCAATGCTACATTTTTGTGAGTCATATGTGCAAAGCTGGGTGTCCTTTCAAAGTCTTTTTCTCTGGTAACTCAGCAGGTCATGAAACACTACAGGGCCCTTCCTCTCTCCTTAAAGGCCATCTCTGTTATTTTACTTATGAATTGAGCTTATAATTTTGGCTGATACCTGATAATGTATCTGTCAAAGCAGCAGTTCTTCTTAACTGCATTGAGAATCAAAGTAAAATGCTATCATGGAACTTCCTTAGAAACTTGCATCTGAGTTTAACAAAGAGAAAATGATACTATTTTGATTATACTGAAATTATTGACCAAGGAGGGGGAAGAGGTTCTTAGGAGATTATTCTTTAGTGGAAGATCTACTACCTGACTTTCTAATTTTTTTCTCTAATAAGCATAAAGATATCTTGGTTGATACAAACTGATTGGGGAAACACAGTTGTTAAACTTTTCACATTTGTTGATATCATCAGTTTACTTTTTGCACTTTTCATGTAGTTTCTTTAACTTAAAGTCTACAATAAGCTCAGGATGTTAAATAGTCTCCTTTCATCAACTTCATGCTGTTCCTAATCAGTGTTTTCTAGGTATTTTTTTTCTTTCCCAAATCTTCTACATTGTTATATATTTTCATATGCTCTCTTTGCACCCTATGTGTGTCTTTTGTAATTAATTATGACTGTAGTTAATTACTTATTTAGGCTCTGTCCTCCTGCAGGATTCTAAATCCCATGTCTCCTTCCCTTCAGTCCCCAGGTCCTAGAAGAGAGCCTTAATCAAAGGTGCTCCATACACATTTATGAGGAGGGCAAACCTCTGAGAGTAGATGAAGCAGAACAACACACTTTCCACAGGGAGCTTTTGAAAAACATTTTGATTTTGGACAAATCTTACATCTCTTTTGCTCTGCTTTCCTTCCCCGCTCCCCCGTCTCTGCACTTTGAGGGTAATTTACTCCCATGTTTCTATTAATTTATACTCAATTATTCAGGTACTTTGGAAAGCTTGTTTATGTCCAAGAAATTTAAGAAATGAAACATGCAAACATAGTCTTCCTCTCTCCTTCTCTCTTTTGAGAGTGACACTTATTTTTCTTTTGAAAGTAGTTTGAAATTAGAATTTTTCTGTTCTCAGGAGGCTGATCTCACACCTGAATTTCATCTAGCTTTTCGTTATTGTTCAAAAATTCTTGGTGTATGGACAGATAGGTATGGTTCCTTTCTTCCTCATCATAAGGATCAGGTAATAGTCCTTGAGCTACAGACAAGTTAACAAGAGAAGAGAGTAACACATTTATTTAATCAGAGTTTTATATGACACAGGAGCCTTCAGAAATGAAGACTCAAGAGCCAAGGAAAATTTGTTTTTATACTTGAATTTGATGAAGAATAGACAGCTGTGTAGAAATGTAGTTGGACAGAGAGGGTATGGCCTAATGGTAATACAGTGAGAGGGAACCCAGCAAGACCTAGTTGATTCCTCTTGACCTTTCTATGGGACATTCCATCCTCCAGGACCCTTTCAGAATGAGGGTTGTGGGCTACCGTCAGATAAGGTATGTAGATATATCTCTCCATGGCCAGTTTACACAGAAAGTTGGAGGAGAGTTAGAATAATAATTTTAGGTTTTTGGATGACTTTTGGGGAAAAGAGAAATCTACAAGATCTGCCTTGGAGAAGATGAATTATAGTTTCAACAGCCACATTGGTGGGTGGGGGAAATGGGAGCAGAGGAAAGGACAGGAGAAGAACAGAAAGATCTTGCTTCTGATCCACCCTTTCCTTCAGTTTAAAGTATGCAGCCTGCTAAGGCTCCATATTTTGGGGTATCATGTCCTGATCCCTGACATCAGCATCCAAGGTGGGAACTGGTGGAAAAAATACTCCAGATGTTTAAAAATTGCAGAAGGTTAAGGGGGCTGACATGTTTTTTAATCTACTTTTGTTGGGGTTGTAAACCTTTCAGTTTTCCTGCGTCTATATAGATGTTGGTTGAGATTTATAATTTTAGATAAAAGCAGTGTTGCTCTCTACTCATCTCTTCTAATTTTGCATACGCTACTCTCATAGATGGAAGCACAGCAGACACGATCATCTGAACTTTTTCTTATAACTAGTATGAAATCTACATAAAAATTCTTCTTGCAAAATAATATTGACATCATGCAAACAGCCTCTGTGGGAACACAAGAGTCCCCTGATATCTAGTTCTTTTTCTTTTTTGCTAACAGCAAAAATGTTGAGTTTTACCTGAACCATAGTGAAGATGGAACCACTCAGTCTCCTTGGTGTTAGAGATGATAAGTTTTGACCAGTAAAACTAATTGAAAATGCTGTTTATAATTTCCAGGGATTCTCCTTAAAGGGAGAAGCCTTGCCGGATTTTTTTCTGCTTCTTTTTCTTTTTTCTTTTGATTTTGCTGCTAGTTAGAATGAGCCTGACGCAGTGGGCTGGAGCTGAGGAGCCACATGGTGAGTGAGGAAACAGAAGCAATAAGTTGAAGATTACAGTCACCAAAAGGCAGGATTCTGGGCCTCTGAGTATTTTGTAAGCCTGCCCTCTACACTCTGCATTAATATATGTGAGAGAGAAGAAAATGGCTGTTCTCTTCTTGTTATTGTTTTTGTATTAAATTTCTTTGTTTTTTTGTTTGTTTTATTTTTTTTTTTTTTTCTTTTTGGTACCAGGGATTAAAATCAGGAGCGCTTAAGCACATTCCCAGTCTTTTATATTTTTTGTTTTGAGGCAGGATCTTGCTAAATTGCTTAGGGCCTCACTAAGTTGCTAAGATTGACGTTGAACTTGCTATCCTCCTGCCACAATCTCCCAAGCAGTTGGCATTACAGACATAAGCCATCTACCCCAGCAATTGTATTAAATTTCTTGACTTGATAGATAACTAGTCAAAAAATAAGCAAACAAACGACGTCAGTCCTAGGAAAATATTTTTAAAAGAGAAATACAGTTAAAATAGACAGCAAAGTAGTATCTGTTACATTATTCATTGGTAAAACTAAAGGGATCTAGAACTTTTGGGGAAATTAGCTATAGTTTTCATTACTTTTTCTTTAGCATTTCTTTACCTGTATCAATAAAGGAATGTTTGACTATACACATCAGGCTTCTTCTGTCCTTCTAGTGAGAGAAAAAAAAAAAAAAACACAAAACAAAAACACTTTATCATTGGAGTATCAAGACTTTGTAACCTAACAGTCACACTAAACTTTATTTATTCTGATTTGTTTTGCATTTTTATTGTATATATTTTCATCGTTAATTGTTTTCCATTTTCATTCTTATTAACCTTTAGTCACCTTTGTGGGGGGAGATTAGGAAATAAATATTTTGATGATGACCTGATGTATTGAATTAAATGAGGAAACTCCCTTTCATTTAGAGTACCTTCCTTAAGGCCAAGAGGTAGGTGATAAAGGGATGATTCCTGAAGGACAAGCAATATCTTTTCATTATCTAATAGAATATATTTTAAGGCAAATGAGTAAAATGTGCATGCAATAACTGCTGAACTTTAATTATAAATTCATTCTGTTTGAATGCAAAAAAAAAAAAATATTGTGTCCTAATCAAGTTAAAAGACATTTGTATGCAACAAGAAAAAAAATATTTGTCTGATGCTCAGAATACCTCATCATCACCCAGTGGGAATCTAGAAAGAGAAGAGATTCCAATAACATGCTCAAAGATTGCCTTCCAAGTATGTTCAAATAACTTCAACTATTAATATAGGATGATATTTCTGTAATTATCTTCCTCATATATCCATTACAAAATTAGGTTATTTTTACATAAGCAAGTTTGGGGACAACATAGAGGTCATAATGCACGTTGTCATTTGAGCTGGAT
The DNA here is from genome assembly GCF_902686455.1 of Sciurus vulgaris. NCBI lineage: Eukaryota > Metazoa > Chordata > Mammalia > Rodentia > Sciuridae > Sciurus > Sciurus vulgaris. Next base: position 37,867,268 of record NC_136468.1, on the reverse strand, counting down.
GTGAAAGTTTTCTCCCAAGCAGGGATTTATGCACCAGATGAAATAACTAAGTAAATCTCTGACATGTCTCTCTTACTGCCTACAACCCCACACACACCATTTCCCTAAGGTTTGTAAAAAAGATGATCTGTCCTTGCAGGGGGCAGTGTTCTGTGAGTCCTTTCTGATTGCAGAACTGCTGCTGAGCATTAGCACTTTTGTCATTACTTCTTAGTTTCTAAGCCTGCAAAATGGGCTTAAAAATGAAAGGATGTAAAATCCAATGCATTATGCTAATCTCATCATTTCAAAATAACACATATCAAAAAGGGCAATATATAGTAATCCATATCTCAACCAGAATAAATAAGACACAGGGCTCTTCAGATGCCTAGGAAATGGCAGACTCTGCGTCTTAACAATCAGTGGGGCTTCCAGGCTATGGACACATGTTTTTAGATCTGTGAATAATTGCCTTACTTTTACCAAGTGTGCACTCACTTTCAAGAAATACCTTCTCTTCCCACTGAGGAACTTTAGGTTCCTGCATGATACATTCCAAGGCAGACCTTTTGTGCAAAGACACATGTCCTATGTTTGAAATTGTTTTTTAGTGAATGTCTTGAAACTGCCCTTTATTTGCATAGATTTGAAGCATCTATTTCCAATAAATTAAGACAATAGAACTTTGAGGTACAGAATTTCATCTAAATTAACATACATATGCATATGTTGCCTATAATCTTTTTTGATGAATTATCATTATACACAGTATGGGATTTGTTATGCCATATTTGTACATGTACATAACACAATTTGATCATTCTCATTCTCCAGTACCTTCTCTTTCCTTCCCCCTGATCTGCTTGCTTTATTCTACTATTACCATAAAATCATAAAACTACAATGCATGAATAAAGCGACTGAGGTCTCATAATTAGGTAAGTTACTAAGATCTAACACTAGAAGTGCTTCAGCTAAGGTTGATATTATGGTTTAGATATGGAATGTCCCCCAAAACCTCATGTGTTGAAGCAATTTTCAGAGGTGGGGTTTCCTGGGAAGTAATAAGACCATGAGGCCTCTGCTCTGGTCATTGAATTAATCCACCGAGGGATTTATAGCTAAATGGACTATTGGGAGGTGGTGGAAACCGAAAGCAGGAAGGCATGGTTAGAGCACGTGGGTCACTGGGGCTACTTGTTACAGGTGTCTGTCTGTCTACCTCTGTCTCTCTGTCTGTCTTTTTGCTTTTATCTTCTATAAACTGAGCAGCTTTCCTCTGCCATGTCCTTTCTTGCCATGATGTTCTGTCTTTCTTAAAACATAAAGATAAGAAGTCAGCTGATCATGGACTGCATTCTGAAATACAGCTTTCCTCCCCTACGTTGATTTTCTGAGGTATTTGGGTCACAGTTAAGAGAAACTGACTAATGCAGATGGGTAAACTAGGAAAAGGCTGTTATTTATCATTTGTGTTTCTATATTCTTTGGGTCGTGATAGCTATAAATGCTTATATCATAGAATGCATTGGGTAAAATATTTGTCTATGATTCTCTCTCTTTAAAAAAAAAAAACACCTTTCTTCCCTTAGTGTTCTGTAGTTCTCATTGTAGAGGTCTTTCACCTCTTTTGTGAGATTGATTCCCAAGTATTTTATTTTTTTTGAAGCTATTGTGAATGGGGTAATTTTCCTGATTTTTCTTTCCAAAGATTCATCACTTATGTATAAAAATGCATTAGATTTATGAGCACTGATTTTATATCCTGCTACTTTACTGAATTCACTTATGAATTCTAAAAGTTTTCTGATGGAATTCCCTGGGTCCTCTAAGTATATAATCATATCATCAGCAAATAGGGATAGTTTGAGTTCTTCTTTTCCTATTTGTATCCCTTTAATTTCTTTGGTCTGTCTAATTGCTCTGGCTAGAGTATCAAGACAATATTGAATAGAAGTGGTGAAAGGGGGCATCTCTGCCTTGTTCGAGTTTTTAGGGGGAATGCTTTCAGTTTTTCACCATTTAGAATGATATTAGCCATGGGTTTAGCATAGATGGCCTTTACAATGTTAAGGAATGTTCCCACTATCCCTCTTTTTTCTAGTGTTTTGAGCATGAAGGGATGCTGTATTTTATCAAATGCTTTTTCTGCATCTATTGAAATAATCATGTGATTCTTGACTTTAAGTCTATTGATATGGTGAATTACATTTATTGATTTCCTGATGTTGAACCAACCTTGCATCCCTGGGATGAAACCCACTTGATTATGGTGCACTATCTTTTTAATATGTTTTTGTATGCAATTTGCTAAAAATTCATCTGGAAGAATAAGAAAACCAGAACAGCTAAAGCAATCCTTAGCAGGAAAAATGAAGCTGGGGGTATCACAATACCAGAACTTCAACTATACTACAAAGCAATAGTAACAAAAATGGCATGGTATTGGTACCAAAATAGATAGATCAATGGTACAGAATAGAGGACATGGACACAAACTCAAATAAATACAATTTTCTCATACTAGACAAAGGTGCCAAAAATATGCAATGGAGAAAAGATAGTCTCTTCAACAAATGGTGCTGGGAAAACTGGAAAACCATATACAACACAATGAAATTTAACCCCTATCTCTCACCCTGCACAAAACTCAACTCAAAATGGATTAAGGACCTCGGAATCAGACCAGAGACCCTGCAGATTATAGAAGAAAAAGTAGGTCCAGATCTTCCACATGTCGGCTTATGACCAGACTTCCTTAACAGGACTCCCATAGCACAAGAAATAAAAGCAAGAATCAATAACTGGGAAAGATTCAAACTAAAAAGCTTCCTCTCAGCAAAGGAAACTATCAGCAATGTGAAGAAAGAGCCTACAGAGTGGGAGAAAATCTTTGCCAATTATACTTTAGATAGAGCACTAATTTCCAGAATCTATAAACAACTCAAAAAACTCTACACCAAGAATACAAATAACTCAGTCAACAGATGGGCTAAGGATATGAACAGACACTTCACAGAAGAAGATCTACAAGCAATCAACAAACATATGAGAAAATGTTCCACATCTCTAGTAATAAGAGAAATGCAAATCAAAAACACCCTAAGATTCCATCTCACCCCAATTAGAATGGTGATTATCAAGAATACAAGCAACAACAGGTGTTGGCGAGGATGTGGGAAGAAAGGTACACTCATACACTGCTGGTGGGGCTGCAAATTAGTGCAGCCACTCTGGAAAGCAGTGTGGAGATTCCTGAGAAAACTTGGAATGGAACCACCATTTGACCCAGCTATCCTACTCCTTGGCCTATACCCAAAGGACTTAAAATCAGCATACTACAGAGATACAGCCACATCAATGTTCATAGCTGCTCAATTCACAATAGCCACATTGTGAAATCAACCTAGATGCCCTTCAATTGATGAGTGGATAAAGAAACTGTGGTATATACATACAATGGAATATTACTCTGCCGTGAAGAATGATAAAATTATGGCATTTGCAGGCAAATGGATGAAATTGGAGAATATCATGCTAAGTGAGATAAGCCGATCTCAAAAAACCAAAGGACGAATGATCTTGCTGATAAGTGGATGATGACACATAATGGGGGGTGGGAGGTGTCAGTGTTAGGATTAGAGTTAGGGTTAGGGACTGAGGCAAGAATGGAGGAAGGAAGGACTGTATAGAGGGAAAAGAGGGTTGGGACAGGTGAGGGGAAGGGAAAAATGACAATGAATCAAACAACATTACCCTATATAAATTTATGATTATACAAATGGTATGCCTTTACTCCTTGTACAAACAGAGAAACAACATGTATCCCATTTGTTCACAATTAAAAAAAAACACCTGTGCATATGTTTTTGAAAGAAATTATAGGATCCTTCAACACAAAAACATGCTCCCCTTAGTCCATGGAAATATTGCAGCTATTCCATAAATATTTGTTGATTTCAACCTATAAAAAACAATACTGAGATTAAAAAATCAAACTAACAGCAAGTGCTAGGGATTTTGTGTGTGTGTGCGTGTGTGTGTGAGTGTGTGTGTGTGTGTGCAGGAGGTTAAACCCAGGAACGCTTTACCACTGAGTCCTTCTCTAGTCCTTTTTTTTCAACATTTTATTTTGAGATAGGATCTTGATAAGTTGTAGAGGGTCTCACTAAGTTGCTGAGGCTGACCATGAACCTGAGATCCTCTGCCTCCTGAGTCACTAGGATTGCAGGTGTGCACCACCAAACCCAGCAAGTTTTGGAAAATTTTTCTTTTTTTTTTTTTTTTTTTTAGTTTTTATAGACTACATTTTGATTCATCATACATAAATGGAGTACATTATTTCGTTTCTATGGTTGTGCACAATGTAGATTCATACCATTCGTGTAATCATACATGTACATAGGGTAATGATGTCTGTCTCATTCTACCATTTTTCATACCCTCTCCCTCTCATTTCCCTCTAAGTAATCTAAATTTCCTACTTTCTTCTCTCGTCTCCCCACCTGCCTCCCCCATTATATATCATCATCCGCTTATCAGTGAAAACATTTTGGTCGTTGGTTTTTCAGGATTGGCTTATTTCACTTAGCATATATAAGCTAATTTTTTGTTAAGGAAAAAGACACACTATTTCTTTAATTTAAAATACTGGAGAGGCTTTTACCTTCCAAATTTGTTGTCCTTCAAAATGACCCTTTACAGTGGGATACTAAAACATCAGCATCAATGAATAAAAGTACAGGAATTTGATCGATGGTGTTCAAACTTTGCAGGGCTGATTTTAACTTAAGAAAAGCAAAGGACCCCCCCCCCCATACACACACACACATAAAAACCAATGATTCAATTAGGTGGATGTAAAATAAGGACACTTTCAGACATACAAAGTTCTAAATAATCTCTGTAAGTATCCTAGTTTTATCTGTCTGTGTAGTTGTAACAATATACCTGAGACTGGGTGATATATTAAAAAATGTATTTTTTCACATTCCTGTAAGTTGGGAAGTCTAAGATCAAGGTACCAATTGACTCTGTTTCCCTGATGGTGACTTGATGGCTGTGCCCTGGGAAGGAAAGGAGTGCTGTGTCCTCACAAGGCAGACGATGAAGGGAGGAAAGGGGCCAAACTCCCTCCATCAGGTCATTTTAAATGGCATTAATCTATGCATGAGAGTAAAGCCCTAGTTATTTTGAACACCTCCTTAAAGACCCCACCTCTCAAAACTTAACTGTGATTAAGTTTCCAAAAATGAATTTTAGAGGACACATTCAGACCATATCCCACCTCTGTTGGAGGAAGGTACTGAAGGATCTTCTTTACCCATCAATAGGGGATCTTGTTTTAAAAAGAAGAAGAAAAAGACAAATGGCTATAGAAAGGATGCTTCAAAGGAAAGGATAAAACAGACTCAGTGGGCATAGAACCATATTAAAAAGCAACAGAGCTGCTAATGCTTGTGTGAAGATTTAGACAAGTCTTAAATATAAAAACAGAATAATGATGATGCAATAAATAGCCAAAAGAAAAGTTTAAAGTGTGAAAAACAGGAGCAAATGTTAGCAATTCTACCTTCTGTATAACATGGAACACATAAGTTGTAGATAGTAAATAGGAGCCATCTTTATTGCTATCAAATAAAGTTACAAATAAGTAAGAAAGATTACATGCTTCCTGTTCTGCTAGATTGGAAGCAAAGATGTCAGCAAAGCCCAAAGTTTATTTTAGTATATATATTGGCATATGGATTCAGAAATAACTATAAATGACTTCATATCCCTACATAACACTCAGAAAACCAGGAAGCAGTGACTCCCAGAAGCAAAGAGCACTCAGAGGGCGCAGATCTAGGTTTTTAAATACCATATTCTAATCAAAGAAATCAGAGCTCCTTAAGGAAATGGCTGATTTGAAACCTGGAGCAAGGTAAATACAAGATGGACTTACAGCATCTCTTGGAGCCAGAAAGTAAGGAGTGCTTAAGACCGAAACTGTGGAGACAAGCTCAAGAACGGGAGCCAGGCTGCCAACCTGAGATTATGTGCCCCCAATGGTCAAAACTGGAAGAATTTGAGCAAATTAAATATAATATTGTTTTATAAACAAAAATATAAATATCCATGAGTCTATATTGAGATAAATAAGTAAATAAGGGAGAAGCTAAAAATCTTCTTTATAGAATAATTCCAAATAAGAAATATGAAAAAAAAATGAGAAAATTAACAATATCGCCATTAGTATGCCACAGTAATAATTTACTATAGGTACTGATGAATCCCCAAATTAGTGAGTGGATGAAATTTTAAGGAGAAATGGGACATTTGCATCATTTCAAAGACTATCATCCCACCCCGGAATACATATTAATTGCTCCAGTGGGTTAACATATGTCAAAAAATAATTTGTCTCTCCAGGAGGTGACACTTAATTTCCCTCCTTTTAGGTATGAGCTCAATGTAGCTACTGAGTTCTAGTAGAATATAGAAAGGGAAAAAGAGTAACTTTATGGTGCAGAATCCTGGGTTACCACCTTGACTAAGTGATGAACGTTACATCATCAATAAAAAGTCAGGTTGTCATGTTCTCTCTGTTTGGGTGTCATCTGAAGGGTACCTCATCATTGTGGAAAAGCTTATTAACTCCATTTAATTATGAGAGAGCATTGGACAAATAAAAATTGAAGGACATTTTATGACATGGTTGACCAGTATTCTCCAAAAGTATTAAAAGTCATGAAAATCAATGAAAATTTAGGAAATGCCACTGATCACAGATTAATCTAAAGCTATGTGGCGGGTCAATGCTATGAGGTATTCTAAATTGGATCCTGAAGTAGAAAAAAGGACTTAGTAGGGCAACTGGTGAAATCTACTTAAATTCCAATTTTTATTTAGTAGTTTTATATCATGTTGAGTTCTTCTGTTTGACTGTGGTTCTATAAGAGATGAACATTAGGGGAAATTGGGTAAAGAACATATGAGAACTCTACAGTAGAGGAGTTAGCCTATATTTGTGACTGTTCTGTAATCTAAAATTATTTTAAAATAAAAATGTTTTTACATGATAATGAAAATTGAAATGAAACTTTATTTGAAGGGTGGAAGTGGAAGAAAGAGGTATAAAAAATGAAAATACTTTATGAGAAGTAAACTTTTTATATTTTTTCATGAATCAATAAGTGGTAGTTTACAAATATTCATTAGAAATATGATGTTAAATAATATATAGTAGTTCTAAAAGAGTTTCAAGTCATTATATCCAGGGAGCAGGAGCAGGTAAAGAGGGCAGGTAGTGCCTTTTAATTATTCTTATTATCAGCATTTCAGTACAATTTGACTTTTATAATGGAGTGCATATTTTACTCTGATTTTAAAGAATCAAAATAATGTTAGCAGTAAATAATGGTCCAGTAGAGTTTTAAGTATCCTGAGTCAGACCATTTCAAGGGTCATGAACGGACACCCAGCACCACAAACAGATATCGGGCCTAAGAGATACCATCTCCCAACAGATTCATGTCAGTGCCCAGAACTGATTCACACAAAGTCACTGTACCATTTAATAGTTTTATCATATAATATTGTACAAGTCAGCTATCCAGAAATGTTTTGAAGTTCATGAAAATCAAAATTTCTTAGAAATGTTAGAGATTCCTTAATAGGTTGACATTTTGCCTTTGTTACATGACATGCAAAGTTAAATAAGGATCCATAAGCATAAGAACACATCAGATGCTTACAAAAAGGAGAGAGAAACAAAACGAATATCTGGCCTTCCCTGGGAAGACCAGGAGGAGGGCTGCAGGGAAGTTGCATGCTGGGGGTTACTTGGCGTACTTCATTAGGAGGGAGAGGAGGTGGGAAGCTTTAACCTCAAATTCAAGATGTTCCAGTTGACTTTCTATTCTGTTTTTCTCTTCCTGTTTACATTCACCACTATCTACCTCCCTTCTGTCTTCTCCTTCTCTCCTTTTTATTTATGTTTTTTCATCTGATGTTTTTAAAGACACCCCCTTTTTTTTTCTTTGTCGTATTTTGGAACATAGTCTACCACATTATTTTTTTTTCAATTTCTTTTTTTTCAATTTATTTTTACAGACTGCATTTTGATTCATCGTACACCTTTCATTTCTGTGGTTGTACACGACGTAGGTTCACACCATTCATGTAACCATCCAAGTACGTAGGGTACTGATGTCGATCTCATTCCACTGTTTCCTTCTCCCACCCCTGCCCCGCTCATCTCCCTTTACACCATGCTGGGAAGACACCTTTTTTCTGAAGTGTATTTTTAACTCCATGATGAACACGAGGTACTATTTATAATAGGGACTCTAGGTAATGGGGGCATGTCCTTAAGAGAACAAGAGTAAGAAAGATTCTATGAAGCCATGATTATATCACTTTTTTCTGACAATATTTTTTTCTCTTTTTAAAAAATATTTTTAGTTGTTCTAATTGGTTACACATGACACTAGAATGCATTTTGACACATTGTACACAAATGGAGTATAACCTCTCATTCCTGTGGTTGTACATGGTGCTAAGTCACACCAGTAGTGTGTGTGTGTAGTATACACATGTATATAGGGTAAGAAAGTCTGACAACATTTTTTATGGCATTTCAGTGATTATTAAGTGTTATATATAGAAGATAACACAGTTATAGTTTTTTATGTTTAAAATCTTGGAAGCAAAAAATTTATAGATGTGATCATATTACTGATAGTCTACTGCTATTTTATTTTATCAATATTAGTGATTCTGAACTATTAGGTTCAAGACACATTCCTGAAGATATAACAGGTAGGAAGATTTGAGCAATAAGCAGAAAAGGTACATGTTACTGATTCCTATGTGATGCTTCAATTCTTTTCCCTATGTTTGTGTTTAATGTTTTATTGATAGATCCATCTGTAAAGAATGGCTAGAGCCTTTGCCTGAAGGGAGGTGTATATGAATATGTAAATAATACTTTAATGTGATGAGATTTTCTTATTTGAATATAAATTTGATAGGCAATGTTATCCAAAATACCAACACAGCTCAGAACCAGATGATCACACTTTGTTAACTGTATCTAAATTCAATTTGTGACTGTGTGATTTGCTGAAAAAGTATGTAAAGACTGACACATGAAAACTGAGTATTTTTTATTTGAGGAAGACTAAATTTTTGCCTCATAGTTTTTATTAAACATAGTTGAAGGCAAAAGTGAAATTTTAAGGACAGTTAGACCTCTTATTAGAGATGATCAATACTGCAAAAGTTTTTATATTTTAAGTACTTTCTCAGTGTAATTAATCTACTAAGGTTGTCCCTACTTTCTTTATCTGTATTCAGGATGAAGAAATCCCCTTCAGTGTATTCTGTTAAGGAAAACATTGTCAACATTGACTTTAAAAATCATTGTACTACCAAGAAAACACACTAGACTATGGGAATTGGCACTTACATTCTTTACTCATCAAGAGAGAGTTAATGGAGAAGGTCACTAAGAATTTGGCCTTGGTAAAGAAAATCATGAATAACATTCAAATGTATTTAATAAAAGAAGGTCAGACAAGGATTTCAGCATCAAGAATGAGGTGGAAAGCAGTGCAAATGAGAAGCCTGTTTTGAATTATATTGGAAACCTTAGCATAGAACAAGGAATAGTACTTTTTAACATTCTGTCTCTCTTTGAAAATGATCACCCAATGAAGATGGCAAAGAAACCTGAGAACTCACGTTTTCAAATTCAAATTCAAATTAGAAGAAAGTTGATGAATAGAACAACAAGGGGGAGCCCTGATTGTTCTTTTTTTATTTGTTTTTTTTTTATTATGGAGGCCTGATTCAGGCTCATTAACGTAGCCACTTCATGATGTTGCTTCAGATCATCCAAAGTTGGTCAAAGAAGTCTATTTTATTGTTTTTTGCTTATTTGCTTGTCATACTGGGGATCAAACCAAGAGTCACACACATGCTAGGCAAGCACTTTATTATGAGCTACATTTCCAGCTCATTCTGTGTGTTAAGTGGGCATTTTCATAATAATGGCCTTGGCGTGGGTCTGTTGTTATTTTGTATATTTGGGTCACATAAGCCTCCTGTGTTAAATTTCATTTCATTCTTTAGGTTTAGGACATTTTTAGATATTATTTCATTGAAAAGATTGTGCATTCTTTTGGTTTGTATCTCCACACCTTCATCTATCCTGATAAGTCTTAACATTTGTCTTTTCAGGTTATCCCATGTATCCTGGAAGTTCTGTTTGTCTTAATGTCTTTTCTCCATGGTCAGCTTTATTTTCTAGATTATATATTTTGTCTTCATTGTCTGAAACTCTGCCTTCCATGTGGTCTACTCTGTTGGTGATTCTTTCCATTGAATTTTAAATTTGGTTTATTGATTCCTTCATTTTGAGGATTTCTGCTTATTTCCAGAATATCTATCTCTTTATTGAAGTGATCTTTAAACTCCTGTATTTTCTCTCTGATTTCACTCCTTACATCATTCTTTAACTTGCATATCCATTTTACTATGTACATTCTAAACTTCTATTCAGACAATTCTTCTACTGTGGTGTCAATGAATTCTATTATTGAAGCATCTTTGGGGCAATTTGTTCCCTGCTTTTTCATGTTGTTTGTGTGTCTCCTCATCTAACACTATAGATCTGAGGCAGTAAACTTTCTACCTTATGGATTTATATTGTCCCTGAAGACTTCTAGTACCTCACCATTTAGGAGGAGACAAATATTAACAACTGCTAATGCAAACAGTGTACAGCATTAACTCAAATAGTTCCTTCTCTGATACCTAAAATGTTAATTGTCACAATAAATGGTAATGATATTATCAGTTGTCACCCATAGTAAAAACAGTAAGTTTTCAAGAGGGTTTACAATTTCAAATGGTGGACAGCGAGAGAACAGAGTGTTGTGGGATGTGATATTATAAGGAAGGAGAAGAGAAAATACAAGTAAAAACTTAAATGAAGAGTGAGAGAACAATAGAAAATGACTGTTAGCAGAAGAAAAGAGAAAGAGAATCAAGAAAGAAAGATAACCTAGCGACAGTTAAAGTAAAAATTTTAAAAATCAAAACTAAAACTAAAAGAACACAAACAAAACTGAAATATACTAATCAAACATTCTAGTCATCAAAATACTGACCCATGAAAAATAATTGACCTCAAGTACGCTAGAAATTAGAAAAAAACAACAAATATGAGTCTGTGTGAGTGTCCATCCATGATCCATTCAGGTCACAATTAAACCAAAAAAAAAAAAAAAAGAAGAAAAAACTGAAAAAATAATTATCTCAATGAAAAGTAAAAGAAGTGGACTTCAAAATGTTCTCAGCTTCCCTTCTCAGCAGTGTTATGTGCAGTAGCCTGGAGTGTGAGGCCTGCTGCACCCTCACTGTGGGTTGCTGGAATGAGAGGTGATCCTATAGGCAGAACTCCTGGAGGCAGGGTTTAGGATTAGATAGGCTCCAGGTTCTTTATTGAGTGGCAATTAGTCTGGAAATTTTAAATCAGCATGCCCCCAGGGCCCAATAGTTGCTGGTCCATGCTGAAAAAACAGTACCCCAGGAATCTTCCCTGGGGTCTGCTCGGGCAGTGGAGGAGCCAATTCTAGTCAACCTCGTCACCTGTGGACCCCACTTTTTCTGGTCTCTTGGGTTCAGTCTCCAAACTCAATCTCTCTCGCCTCTGCCCATTTGCATTCCTGGCCAAACATTTCTCTAACAGCCAGTCCCTACAGGTGAACAGATTGAAGTGGGAAGTGGGAGTAGGGTGGTATTCCATGACCGGTATTCCTCTCTGTAAACCTCTCTCCAAGTTTGATTTTCTCCTGGTCACTCTATGTTGTGTGATGTGGGTTTGCCAGGCCTATATTTCAGGCCAAACTCAGGTTTGCCAGGAATTGGCTCCCCTAGGTGCCAACCCCCATGTAGCAGTTGCAAAATGGTTGCTTCCTTGGTCCTCCACATGCAGCAGGGAGAGAAGGATAACCTTTCAGTTTAGTCCAGCAGTGTCTTTGATCTCTAATCTTTCTGTATCCAGACATGCCTCAGACCTCTTAAAAATGAGGGTTCCTTTGATTCCCTTATCCCTCCACTTTGCTTGCAGAGGGATTACTCTGGATCGTACCACCAGGAACCACAGTAGCGATGCTGGGGATTTCTTCCTTATTTTATTATATTCAACCTCCTGATTCCCTGATCTGCTTTGAATGTCTAGTATTAAGTCCCAGTAAATTCTCCTCCACCCTTTTTTTTCACCTACCTTTGCTGAGAAGCTGCCTATCTGCTTTCTTGGTTTCACCCCAATGAGCAGCCAGAAAAAGACCTTCTTTCTTCTGCCATCTTGAAAACCTAGGATAACTTTCGATTTGCTTGACCAAGAGTTGTGATGTGGTCTTGGGTTTGAACTACCCATCAAATTCATGAAACAAAATACACTTCATTCAGTCTATAGCCATAGACCTTACACATTTTCTAAGATACCCAATAGCCAGCCTGGCATGCACAGGAATCTCAGGGCTCCAAGATATAGCTTCTAAATGTTTAATTTATCCAAACTGAAATGTGCATGATCACAGGAGTTAGATCTTGTAGGTACATCCACCTCTGCTCAGGGAAGCCATGAGTTCCATAATCTATCTACCTTCATAGATTTATGATCTTCCCAGAGGCGTGGAACTAAAGCCTATGTCTGGTATAGCAGATTACTCATCAATTATAGGTTTTTTCCTATACAAGTAATTCAGTAAACAGCCTAAACACCCAAGTACAGCTGTGCCATTTATTAGTATGGACCTCAGAAGGACTCTTGTTGACTTGCATCTGGCACACATTAATATCCTCCCCATATTCAAAGGTGAGTATTCAACCAAAGAGCACAATCTTTCATGCCCTTCAGGCTAGAGGAAAGCCGACAAATCAGGCAATAAGCCCATTCCTTTCTGGAATACAATTTATTACTTAAAAATACAATATTCCCAAGAACTGTCTAGGTGTATTAAAAACTGTTTCTTTCACTTGTGGACCACATTGTATATCTCAAAGCACTTGCATATAATCATATTTGTCCTCAAAACTCAATGTGGAAAAATAGGGTACTTGTGAACTTCTTCACTGATTACATTCCCCCAAATTAAAAATATCTGTAGATTATCAATGGCCTTTCTACTAAATCTTCGAACTATGTTTAGAAGCATACTGCTGATAACTAAAGTCAAATTAGGGATGTTCAGATGCATTCCAAAATATTTAAGTACAAAACTTATAAAAATTATAACTTAAAACTTATAAAAATTATAACTCTAGTCACAATCATTTCTTGGCTCCACTTTAAACATTCATTCATAATCGGTGTGCTGCAGTTATTACTGTTATTCCATGGAAGATTGTGTCTGGTGTATTTTTTCCGTCTAGCTGTGGATGGCTTTTAGACCCAATCTAAACAATGGAACAACCTAATTGCTGAAATTTTACTAGGTAACAAAAGGAAGTAATTCCATCATGGTAAATGCCATAGAACGTTAATAAATCAACTTTAGGAAGCCAAACCAACTAAATTATTTCATAGGTGTTTTAGTCAACTTTTTTACTGCTGTGACTAAAAGACCTGACCAGAAGAATGTTAGAGGAGGAAAAGTTTATTATTTGTGGGTTCTCTGTTCCAAAGGGCTGGAGGTGAGGCAGAACATCATGGTGGAAGTGTGTAGTGAAGGGAAGCAGCTCACACGATGATCAGGTAACAGAGAGAGAGATTCCACTCTCCATATACAAAACATATGCCCCAAAGTCATGCCCCCAGGCACCCACCTCCTCCAGCCACCCTCCCACCTTCAGTTACTCAGTTAGTCTCATCAGGGCACTAATTCACTGATTGGGTTAAGCATCTCATAATCCAATCACTTCTGTAAACCTTCTATCATTGTTTTACACATGAGCTTTTGGGGGACATCTCACATCCAAACAGTAACAATAAAAAAAATAATAATACTGAAACCTGGTTTATGCTAAGACAATGTAAAAATTTCACAGAAGTCTGTATTATTCAACAGAATTTTGTGTTATTATTATTTTATACATTGTTTTTATTTTTTTTATTTATTTATTTTTTTTAATTTGTGGTTTTATTTTTATTTTTATTTTTTTTTATTGTAAACAAATGGGATACATGTTGTTTCTCTGTTTGTACATGGCGTAAAGGCATACCATTTGTGTAATCATAAATTTACATAGAGCAATGTTGTTTGATTCATTCTGTTATTTTTTCCCTTCCCCCCACCCCTCCCACCCCTCTTTACCCTCTATACAGTAGTTCCTTCCTCCATACTTGCCCCCCTCCCTAACCCTAACTCTAACCCTTCCCTCCCCCCCATTATGTGTCATCCTCCACTTATCAGCGATATCCTTCATCCTTTGGCTTTTTGAGATCGGCCTATCTCACTTAGCATGATATTCTCCAATTTCATCCATTTGCCTGCAAATGTCATAATTTTATCATTCTTTATGGCTGAGTAATATTCCATTGTATATATATACCACAGTTTCTTTATCCACTCATCAATTGAAGGGCATCTAGGTTGGTTCCACAGTCTGGCTATTGTGAATTGAGCAGCTATGAACATTGATGTGGCTGTATCTCTGTAGTATGCAGATTTTAAGTTCTTTGGGTATAGGCCAAGGAGTGGGATAGCTGGGTCAAATGGTGGTTCCATTCCAAGTTTTCTAAGGAATCTCCACACTGCTTTCCATAGTGGCTGCACTAATTTGCAGCCCCACCAGCAGTGTATGAGTGTACCTTTCTCCCCACATCCTCGCCAACACCTGTTGTTGCTCGTATTCTTGATAATCGCCATTCTAATTGGGGTGAGATGGAATCTTAGGGTGGTTTTGATTTGCATTTCTCTTATTACTAGAGATGTTGAACATTTTTCCATATGTTTGTTGATTGCTTGTAGATCTTCTTCTGTGAAGTGTCTATTCATTTCCTTAGCCCATTTGTTGACTGGATTATTTGAATTCTTGGAGTAGAGTTTTTTGAGTTCTTTATAGATTCTGGAGATTAGTGCTCTATCTGAAGTATGATTGGCAAAGATATTCTCCCACTCTGTAGGCTCTTTCTTCGCATTGCTGATAGTTTCCTTTGCTGAGAGAAAGCTTTTTGGTTTGAATCTATCCCAGTGGTTGATTCTAGCTTTTATTTCTTGTGCTATGGGAGTCCTGTTAAGGAAGTCTGGTCCTAGACCAACAAGGTGAAGATTTGGACCTACTTTTTCTTCTATAATCTGCAGGGTCTCTGGTCTGATTCCGAGGTCCTTAATCCATTTTGAGTTTAGTTTCGTGCATGGTGAGAGATATGGGTTTAGTTTCATTCTGTTGCATATGGATTTCCAATTCTCCCAGCACCATTTGTTGAAGAGGCTATCTTTTCTCCATTGCATATTTTTGGCCCCTTTGTCTAGTATGAGAAAATTGTATTTATTTGGGTTTGTGTCCATGTCCTCTATTCTGTACCATTGATCTACCTTTCTATTTTGGTACCAATACCATGCCGTTTTTGTTACTATTGCTTTGTAGTAGAGTTGAAGATCTGGTATTGCAATACCCCCTGTTTCACTCTTCCTGCTAAGGATTGCTTTAGCTATTCTGGGTTTCTTATTCTTCCAGATGAATTTCATAATTGCTTGCTCTATTTCTGTAAGGTACGTCATTGGGATTTTAATTGGAATTGCATTGAATTTGTATAGCACTTTAGGTAGTATGGCCATTTTGACAATATTAATTCTTCCTATCCAAGAACATGGAAGATCTTTCCATCTTCTAAGGTGTTCTTTAATTTCTTTCTTTAGTGTTGTATAGTTCTCATTGTAGAGGTCTTTCACCTCTTTTGTGAGATTGATTCCCAAGTATTTTATTTTTTTCGAGGCTATTGTGAATGGGGTAGTTTTCCTAATTTCTCTTTCTGAAGATTCATCACTTATGTATAAAAATGCGTTGGATTTATGGGCATTGATCTTGTAACCTGCTACTTTACTGAAATCACTTATGAGTTCTAAGAGTTTTCTGGTGGAATTTCCAGGTTCCTCTAAATATATAATCATGTCATCAGCGAACAGGGATAGTTTGAGTTCTTCTTTTCCAATTTGTATCCCTTTAATTTCTTTGGTTTGTCTAATTGCTCTGGCCAGAGTCTCAAGAACGATGTTGAATAGAAGTGGTGAAAGAGGGCATCCCTGCCTTGTTCCAGTTTTTAGGGGGAATGCTTTCAGTTTTTCACCATTTAGAATGATATTAGCCATGGGCTTAGCATAAATGGCCTTTACAATGTTAAGGAATGTTCCCACTATCCCTATTTTTTCTAGTGTTTTGAGCATGAAGGGGTGCTGTATTTTATCAAATGCTTTTTCTGCATCTATTGAAATTATCATGTGATTCTTGACTTTAAGTCTATTAATGTGGTGAATTACGTTTATTGATTTCCTGATGTTGAACCAACCTTGCATCCCTGGGATGAAACCCACTTGATCATGGTGCACTATCTTTTTAATATGTTTTTGTATGCGATTTGCTAAAATTTTGTTGAGAATTTTTGCGTCGATGTTCATTAAGGATATTGGTCTGAAATTTTCTTTCCTTGATGAGTCTCTGTCTGGTTTAGGTATCAGTGTGATATTGGCTTCATAGAATGAGTTTGGGAGGGTTCCCTCCTCTTCTATTTTATGGAATACTTTGAGAAGTATTGGAATGAGCTCTTCCTTAAAGGTTTTGTAGAACTCGGCTGAGAACCCATCTGGTCCTGGACTTTTCTTTGTTGGTAGGCTTTTGATGACTTCTTCTATTTCAGTACTTGAAATTGGTCTATTTAAATTGTTAATGTCCTCCTCATTCAGTTTAGGCAATTCATATGTCTCTAGAAACCTGTTGATGTCTTCGAAATTTTCTATTTTGTTGGAGTATAGATTTTCAAAATAGCTTCTAATTATGTTTTGTATTTCGATCCTCTCTGTTGTGATATTTCCTTGTTCATTCCGAATTTTAGTGATTTGGGTTTTCTCTCGTCTTCTCTTTGTTAGTGTGGCTAAAGGTTTATCAATTTTGTTTATTTTTTCGAAGAACCAACTATTTATTTTGTCAATTTTTTGTGTTGTTTCTTTTGTTTCAATTTCATTGATTTCAGCTCTGAGTTTAACTATTTCCTGTCTTCTACTACTTTTGGTGCTGTTCTGTTCTTCTTTTTCTAGGGCTTTGAGCTGTAGTGTTAGGTTGTTTATTTGTTGAGTTTTACTTCTTTTATTAAATGCGCTCCATGAAATAAATTTCCCTCTAAGTACTGCTTTCATAGTGTCCCAGAGATTTTGATATGATGTTTCTTTGTTCTCATTTACCTCTAAGAATTTTTTAATTTCCTTCCTAATATCTTCTGTTATCCATTCATCATATAATAGCATATTGTTTAATCTCCAGATGTTGGAATAGTTTCTGTGTTTTACTCTTTCATTTATTTCTAACTTCAATCCATTATGATCTGATAGAATACATGCTAGTGTCTCTATCTTCTTGTATTTGCTAACATTAGCTTTGTGGCATAATATATGGTCTATTTTAGAGAAGGATCCATGTGCTGCTGAGAAGAAAGTGTATTCACTCTTGGTTGGATGGTATATTCTATAAATGTCCGTTAAGTCTAAATTATTGATTGTGTTATTGAGATCTATGGTTTCTTTGTTCAACTTTTGTCTGGAAGATCTGTCCAGTGGTGAGAGCGGCGTGTTAAAATCACCTAGTATTATTGTGTTGTGGTCTATTTGGTTTCTGAAATTGAAAAGGATTTGTTTGACATACATAGATGAGCCACTGTTTGGGGCATAGATGTTTATGATTGTTATATCTTGCTGATTTATGCTTCCCTTAAGCAGTATGAAATGACCTTCTTTATCCCTTCTGACTAACTTTGGCTTGAAGTCCACATTATCGGAAATGAGGATGGATACTCCAGCTTTTTTGCTGAGTCCATGTGCATGGTATGTTTTTCCCCATCCTTTCACCTTTAATCTATGGGTATCTTTTTCTATGAGGTGAGTCTCTTGCAGGCAACATATTGTTGGATCTTTCTTTTTAATCCAGTCTGCCAGTCTATGTCTTTTGATTGATGAATTCAGGCCATTAACATTCAGGGTTATTATAGAGAAATGATTTGGTTTCCCGGTCATTTGGTTCATTTTTAAAATTTTGTTTATTTATTTGTTTGACACAACTTGTTTCCTCCTTTATTTGACAATTCCTTTAGGATAATTCCTCCCTTTGCTGATTTGCTTCTTTGTTTTTCATCTCTTCCTCATGGAATATTTTGTTGAGAATGTTCTGTAATGCTGGCTTTCTTTTTGTAAATTCTTTCAGCTTTTGTTTTTCATGGAAGGATTTTATTTCATCGTCAAATTTGAAGGTAAGTTTTGCTGGGTATAAGATTCTTGGTTGGCATCCATTTTCTTTCAGGGCTTGAAAAATGTTGTTCCAGGACCTTCTAGCTTTTAGGGTCTGGATTGAAAAATCTGCTGATATGCGTATTGGTTTCCCCCTGAATGTAATTTGGTTCTTTTCTCTCACAGCCTTTAAAATTCTGTCTTTATTTTGTATGTTAGGTATTTTCATTATAATGTGCCTTGGTGTGGGTCTGTTGTAATTTTGTGTATTTGGAGTCCTATAAGCCTCTTGAACTTGATTTTCCATTTCATTCTTCAGATTTGGGAAATTTTCTGATATTATTTCATTGAATAAATTGTTCATTCCTTTGGCTTGTTTCTCTAGACCTTCCTCAATCCCAATAATTCTTAAATTTGGCCTTTTCATGATATCCCATAGTTCTTGTAGATTCTGTTCATGATTTCTTACCATCTTCTCTGTTTGTTCAACTTTGTTTTCAAGGTTAAATATTTTGTCTTCAATGTCTGAGGTTCTGTCTTCCAGGTGTTCTATCCTATTGGATATGCTTTCTATGGCGTTCTTAATTTGGTTTATTGTTTCCTTCATGTCAAGGATTTCTGTTTGGTTTTTTTTCAATATCTCTAACTCTTTATTGAAATGATCTTTTGCTTCCTGTATTTGCTCTTTTAACTGTCGATTGGTGCGATCATTCAATGCTTGCATTTGCTCTTTCATCTCATCGTTTGCTTCTCTGATCATTTTAATTATGTACATTCTGAACTCCTTTTCTGTCATTTCTTCTGCCATGCTGTCATTGGGTTTTATTGATGTAACATCTAGATTTGTTTGCAGCATTTTCTTTCCTTGCTTTCTCATATTGTTCAGGTATCAGTGGACCGCTGAGATATTGCAGATTTCCTCTGTTGATTTACAATGTCCCTGAAGATTTCTATATATATCCCCTCTTAGCCTTCAGTAGGCTGAAGTCTTGGAGGAAGTTGATAATGCGGTGCTCCACAAGGAAGCTGCCTCTCTAGGAGTGGTGGCCTTCAGGTGGGGTATATTCCCTGCTAGTGGGCAGAGGTGCCTCCACTTGTTGACCAATGGTCATCCAAAGGGGACCTAGGCTGTGGGCTGAGGCAAGGCCTGTTTGGGCCTGTGTCTCTGGTTTTACCGTCCTTGTGGGGAAACCTCACCAGGCAGGGAAGACTCACCCAGTGGGGAGGTCTCGCTGTTCAGTTTCCTCCTAGAGGTTCCCCTCAATTTACAGCTACTGCCTGGGCTGGGCTGCCTTCCTCTGCAAAGTTTCCAGGGGCCCGGCCCTACCTCCTGGGCCTGGGAGCCTCACCCTTTGCAGATGAATCTCCTTAGGCTGCCCCTCCTCAGAGAATTTGCCCACAGGCCTGGAACCTTCGCTCCGCCCTAAGCCTGTCTCTGTGCGGCTCTTCCACCCAGAAGCCTCCTAGATCCTGGGACCCTGCTCTGCACCTAATCGCCTGGCTGTGTGGCCCCTGCTCTGAGCAGCCACCTGTGGCCCCGAACAATCGCTCTGAGTCCCAGAGACCCGCCACAGGCCTCTTCCTCCAGACAGCCGCCCAGTTCTCCGGTGCGGTCACTAGGAGTCCAAGAAACTCACTTCCTGCCTCCTCCTCCCACCAACCACCCGTAGCCCGGGGCAATCAATCACTCCGAGTCGAAGTGACCCTCCCCGTTCCTCCTCCTTCTCCAGATAACCCCCCGGGTGTTCAGGAGCAGTCCCTCTGAGTGGCTCTGAATCCACGTGACCCGCTGCACGGGTCCTCTGGGCAACCACCCGGAGCTCAGGTGCGGCCACTCAAGACCAAGCGTCCCACCACGCTTCTCCTCCAGGCAGCCCCCCTGTGTTCAGGAGCTGTCACTTTAAGACCAAACAACTCACCACTCGCCTTCTCCTCTGAGCAGCCGCCTGGAGCGCTAATGCAGTCACTGCGAGTCCAAAGGACCCGCCGTGCTCCTCCTCCTCCTCCTCCTACTCCTCCGGGCAGGCCCCGGCATTCAGAAGTGGTCAGAGTCCAAACAGCTCGCCACGCAGCCCCTTCTCTGGCAACCGCCTGTAGCTCTGGTGTAGTCACCCGAATCCAAGCGGCCGCGCTCCTCTTCCTCCTCCTAGTCCTCAGGGCAGGCCCCGGTGTTCAGAAGCGTCGTTCTGATTCCAAACAGCTCGCCGCGCAGCTTCTCCTCTGGCAACCGCCTGTAGCTCTGTGCAGTCACTCCGAATCCAAGTGGCCACGCTCCTCTCCTCCTCCTCAGGGCAGGCCCCGGTGTCCTGAGTCCACACAGCTCTCCTCACCACTCTTCCCCTGGGCAGCCGCCGGAGCCCCAGTGGCTGCTCCGATTCCCAGCGCTGTGCCGAGCGGCCTCCTTTACGGCGCTCCCAGCTGTCCGAGTTCACTGCTCCAGCGGGGGGAGGGGCGTCTCGCCGGCAGTTCTACTTCACAAAGTTTCCTGCGTTCCGGGACCCCCGTCCCATCCGGGATGCCCCCCCAGGGGGTGAGAGTCACCCAGCTGCTTTGAGTTGGTCCCAAGCGTCTCAATATCTCCTCTTTTGAATCCTGAGTCCTGGAGCAACATGAAATGCAGCCACCCTCTAGGCCGCCATCTTGAAACCCTTATACATTGTTTTTAAATTAATTCTTTTCAGTATATCTTGGAATAAGTAAAACCATTTCATTTACTATTTCCTTTTCTGTTGAAAAATGTATGTATGAATTTTTCGCCCTCATTTGTAAGTTTTAAAATAATTTTAACACACATTTTCATTAGCATGCATTATTAGTAGTCTAAAACCATCAAAATATATTGCTAATTCAGTATAATTATTGCATTCAATATAGCAAACACTTAAGTCTAATATAGCTCTCATTGCCTCCTTTATTAAGCAAATATTTATTGAGCACTTGCTATGTGCCAAGAACAAGTAAGTGCTAGGATGTTTGCAACAAGGATGAATAAAGTAAAATTACTCTTAGATTCATAATCTGATAGGAAAAAATTCTTAATGTGTGGTTCCTTAGATGCACGAATTACTATAATATCATTAAAATAGCTTTTTACCATCTTCTGGAGTTTGTCTTTGAAATTTTAATGTGTTTTCCAATCCAGTATTTTCAAAATGGAACATGAGCATTGGGAAAGTTATTATAAAAATAAAATTTCTTTGTCAAATAAATTTGAGATCTCAACATACTATATTCTACCACATATTTTTTCTTCAACTGCTATAACAAGTACTTCAATAAAGAAATCTATTTGTCTCATTGCTTTTAAAGTTACTCAATATTTAATGAAAATTTCCACATAGTATCTATCTAACAGAACCCTGGAGAACTAATGTTTTGCAGAACACAATTTGATCTACTCTAATAAGTACAGATAGGTCTCTTGTGCTCAAAAAATAAACTTAGGTCATATTATTTCCTAAATAATTTTTGTAAGTTTGATAAATCTGAGTCTTAATTACTATCTAAATTTAGGAACATACGTGCCTTGAGGAGTCTCCATCAATGATTGTGTTGAAGTTTCTCTCCTTTATTCGAAACAATACCAAGTACCTCACACTACGACAAAGAGAAGGGAATCATTTCGGAACAGATTCATTAATTGTTCTTTTTATAATTATTTATTATCCCCTTTCCACATCAGATGTACTAGGCACTGGAAACACATGGAAGAACCCAGTAGAAAACATTCCTGCATTTGGAGAGTTTATGGCTAGTGAGGTGCAGTCATCTATGCAAAACACACACAGATATACACACAAATTACAAATAAATAGCATTATGAAGGAAACCAAATTGCTTCAGTAGTCTTCTTTGGTTAGGTCACCATACAAGACAAATTAGCTTTATATGATATTTCTTGTCCTTGGGAGAATAATTTGAGTAATATCCCTGAGATGGTTAAATACCTGTTAGCAGGCCCATTTTCTTGGAAGAAGAATACAGCAACCTCTGTTATTCTTTGAGTATTTGGGATCCCTTTGTTAGTGGGTCTGCAAAAAGCTGGCAGTGTGGGGCTAACGTCTGGAACTAGTCCTAACCATAATAATCCAGAAAAACCTTGCTGACCCAAAGCATCAGAAACTATGACCCTGAATGTCAAGACCTGGGAGTTATGAGGATAACACTAGATCCTCAGACCTCCAAGAAAATGAAGACCTCTGAACTAATCTTAACACTGATTATCAGCAGAACTGCTGTGTGAGGTCCTTCTGATACCATTTGGAGTGAGCCTCTACTGAAATAATGACTTCAACCTCACCAGACTAAAAATTCTGCCAGAAATAATCAATCATCACAATTTTCTGAAGAATGTTGTTTCTAATTTTAGTTTCTAATCTCAGCCAAGGATATTCTTAAGTCAATTCTATGATACAAACATTAGTTGCCTCAATCTCTTTTAACTCCTCAGACCCTGAAGGCAACAGAAATAAGAACCTGACCATTTCCAAAAAATACTTTTTAAAAAATAATTGTTTGCACACACTGAATATATTGAACGTCAGGTATGGAGAACTGCATGATTGAGTTGAGCTAGAGCAGGTAAAGAACATAGCAGAAGCTCCCCTCAGAGTTGTGAGGGACTGTATGACAAGGAAGAAATAAGGGAAGCTACCAGTGGAATGTGTGTTCTTATCTCCTCTCTTGGGGTAGGAGGTGTGTTGGGTTGATTGAGGAGATTTAAAATGGCAGTGAGAAGTTTGGTCCATGATCCTATTTGATAATCCAAAGGACATTGCTTCATAGGATGGTCTCACACCCATCAAAAGATGGACAGTGAAAGATCTCGAGCCTGCCATGGTTAAGCAGAAGAAGACCCTGAATTCAGTGCACCTAAGCTTTTCTTGGTCCATGTGAGGAATCAAGGGAAGTATATATCTCTGAATATCTTGGAGGAGAGAGTTATAGAACCACTAAATTGATAGTAAATGTGCTGATTTGGGTTTGGAATGTCTCCCCAAATCCATGTGTTGAAAGCATGGTCCCCAATGCAACAAGGTTCAGGGGTGGAGCTTTTGGGAAGTAATTGAATTATGTGGCTCTTACCTCATCAGTGGATTAATCCATTAATAGCTGAAATGACTACTGGGAGGCAGGACCTAGTTAGAGGAAGTAGGTTATTGGGGGTATTCCCTGAAGAGATTATCTTCTCCCTAGCCCCTTCCTCTCTGTCTCTTTGCTTCCTAGCTGTCCTGAGCTGAGCAGCTTTTCTCTGCTGTACCCTTCCACCATGATGTTGTTCCTTATCTGAGAACCAAAGAAATGGAGCCAGCTGACCATAGACTGAAACCTTTGAAATCATGAGCCAAAATAAATCTTTCCTCCTATAAGTTGCTCTTGGAAGTATTTAGTTTATAGCAATGGGGAGCTAACTAACATAGTGAGCCAATGGCTCTGACATAAGGGCTACCACTGTAACCCTGAGAATAAATGATAATACAATAAGTACTATAGCAGAAGCAGCTAGGTTGGGGTACCAAGTAGAGAATGAAGCCAAAAGTCCAAAGGTTTTTGCTGCCAGGGAGAGATTATCTTCTTAGGCATTCAGAGTTAGATAATTAATCACCTATGTTAAAACCCCTCTGTTGAAATACTTAATGGGGTTTCTGTTTTTCTTATTAATTTGACCCAAACTGACAATAATAATATTGTTTGCTTTTCTAACAACAGACCACACATATTTCAATATCTGGCCAATTTTTTCTGGGAGAAAAAGACTAAAACTCAAATCTAAAAAATACTTCTCACAGACGTAATGCAGGAAGTTGTTATTGACTAGATTGATATGGTTCTACACTTTCTTATCTTCATATTTTTCAAGTTCAAAAGGATTTCTCATACTTAACACATCCTTTTCTTTTCCTTTACATTTGGTTGAAATTCTGTCGCTATGAAATTGTCTGTCAAAATGCAGCTGTGTACAGATGTTGATCATGTTGGTACCATGTAGCTTAACATTTCTGAAAAATAAGTGGCTATTTACCAGTGAGCTTCATTTTACCTAGTAGGGATAGAAGCATGGTATAAAAATGTAATTTAGTACTTAAATTTTCGCCTAGATAAAAGAAAGAAAAACAGTAAAACAAAAATTAATAACTGTGTTCTAAATACAAAATAAACACGAAATTGAGGAAATGAACTCTCTTTGAGTGCCCATCCCACCATATTGTCTCTTAAATGCATACCAACTACTTCTTTTATATTCCTATGCACAACTGGAACATTGAAATATTTGTAAGTAGTAGGTATTTAAAAAAATTAAAATATATGTATGCTTTTGTGTCCCACAAATGGCAATATGTACTTGTTTGATTGACCATATATTGGTAAAGATAAATAGCATTTTAGGGGTGAGGAAGGACGGGATGTGTTTGAGGTAGGGAAGAACTGCAAAACTGACCAAGACATCAAATACTTATACAATGAATACAAGCAAAAAGGACGGCTTACGTGAATGTGGAGCAAATGCCCTAAGGATTCAGGGGCTCTAACCTCACTAAATACAACATCTTGAGAGAGGTGAGAGTGGGAAAGCATGCTATTATATCTCACAGGAAACACTCTGATTCTGGTGTCTCATTCTCATGACAAAGGTGGCAACCAGAATAGAGAATAGCACAGCATGGATCCATCCTCCTGACAAAGACAGGAAGAAGAATGGAAAATAATGCAAAGTTAGCGCCTTCTTGTTCAAATATATTGTAATCTTAGGGTCTTCCTCTCTTCCAGCAAGGATGTAAAACATTTAGTCCTGACAAAGTGTAACTCTGATCTAATAATTGCTAAAACTCCAGACCCCAGAGAGTTACAGGGTTTGTTTTACAAATAGGAAGGCGTATTCACAAGCACTGTCACTTTTTCAGAAAGGATTCATTGTTTGGAAGAGAAAATGCAGTTGTTATACTACGGAATCATATATGAAGTAGAACTAGGGCTCTTCAAAATTTTCCATGTGGTAACTTTAAATTATTTGCAAAAGAAAATAATTCACAATGGACAAAGGCAGGCAAAAATCTACTGCCAATGCTGGAATTACAACATTTGTCACTGTAGCTTGTGGTAGACTAGAACAATTAGCTCTTGTTGTATATGTGTGTGTGTTCATGCCATTATGTATACTAATCAAACCAACAGATAAAGTCAGAAAAATGGCCCATTGTCATGTCATTAAAAATGTTTTTCATGGTACATAACTTCATAGTTAAAGCAAACTGAAGAAATTGAAGTATTATTATTTTTAAAATAAGATATGTGTACAAATACTATCATCTGGAAATTTATTAAATTTTCTGTAATAATCTGACCATTATAAACTGTAATTAGTGAAATCCACTATAAATCCAACCGGCCAAGACTATTACAAATCTAGTGGAAATGAAATTTCAAAACTTAATTCCAAAACATGTTCTCTCATCTACGTCTTTAATTTCATAAATAACATTTTGTAGTGTTCTAGGAATAATATAATGGGACCTTTACATAAGAGTTATATATTAACTCTCACAACTCTCTTATCTGTATTATAAAGGAAACTAAACATGTCGTCACTGGTTAGAACTGGAACGTACTCTTGTGGTTTAAAACAAGCAGTGAGTAACCTGCAATCGCAGCTACCAGGGAGACTAAGGCAGTGGGTTGGTTCCTGTAAGGAAAGAAACAAATGAAGGAAGTAGGAGAGTTAGCTCAAAAGTAACACAGGTTTATCCAGGACAAACCTGCAGAGGGGGGACCCAGTGGAGGTGAAGAGCTGTCTTTGGTTTGCAACCCAGGGTAGATGTAGGGGAGTGAGGGAGGAGAAAAGTCTTGAAGTTAGGCTGTTGTTAGGGGGTTGTCAGGAAAGCGTCCTTGTGGTATGGCCTTCATAAGGAACTAGGTTTGTTTAGGATTTCAGTCCAAGGTAACAATTTCCTTTCTTATGATGTTGGAGTATTGTCTGGGGTTTAGGTCAGGTTGTCAGAGTGATCTTGAGATGACTGTTGTTCTAAGATGGAAGATATGTTTCAAAATGGCCTTGCCTATGCCAAATTCTATCTAATAGTTCAAGGCCAGACTTGGCAATGTAGTGTGCCCCCACCTCAAAAGCAAATAAATGCATAAACAAATAAGGAGAGAAATTGGCACTAGAATAGGAAGTTTTGTTACCCCAAGTTGTTACACTGCCACACTCCAAAGAAGAGAGCCCCCCCAAGCAATTCCTTTTTCCATTAGGTGTCACAAAGCCAGAAAATGATACTGACATTGAGTGCCTATAACACAAATTTATTCACTGACCAGACAATGGAAAATCGAGGCTCACAAATCAACTTCTTGACCTCTTGGAGGATGGGACATCAAGAATATAGGGGGGGAAATAGAGGCTAGTAAAGAAGAAGAATGTTCACATCTTTTCCTGGAATGAGTGGTGATGTTTCAGAATTTGGGCACCCTTCTTTTTGTTCCTTTTATGGTCTGATGCTTTTGGTAATGGTGGCTGATAGGTAAGTCAGTTAGTATGTAAATTAGCTTATAATGAAGTGATATGTTATCTGCAGGTCACTCTGACAACTTTCTTAGATCCGACTGGTTCCAGCAAACCTACCTGAAGAAGATCAATAATATTAGCGCAAGTCATCAATTCAAATAGGTCACTGTAGGAGGTACACTACAGTACTGCCAGGGTTCACCATGGAGACAAAGGGCAGATTCATTCTGAGGTCTTGACTGAAGACCCATTAAAAGTATAGTATATGTTCTTCCCTGTCCCCTTCACTCTTGAGATCTTATCAACCACAGAAACCAGGGACATTATGAATGCCAGTATGTCTTTGCTATATTGTCTCCAAAAATAAACTAAATGAGAGAATAAACACATGGTATCACTAAAATCCTCATACTAACTCCTGGAGCCCTTAACCTGTTACCCACTAAAAGTGTGGTACATGTTTTCTTCAACCCCAACCCATTTACTCTCTCCACAGCACCACAGCTTCACCTCATCACAAAGATGAGATGTCTGTGAGGGAGGTTGGCACCTGAACCAATAATAGGGAATATAGTACTTTCTGGTATAAACTGCCTATTCCTCAAGGCCAGGCTGTTTGCAAAATAAACAAACTTCTTTTAAAACCTTGCCCCTGACGGATGAAACCTTAATGAGTTTTGTCCACCCCAGGTAATCAATAAAAGCTTACATGTACTTTAGTTCAGAGAGTAAACAGTTCCCCCCTCTGTCAGTGCTATTTTCCTTCAGCTGAAGCCTCAATAAAGCCTTGATTGTAGTTTGTGTTCACTTAGCTGGGTTTTATTTCTACCATCACTGAGTTAGAAGTTCCTGTCTCTCAGCAATAGCACTATGTTTTGAGATATTCACTTTGCTGTGTACATGATGAAATCTAAATCTATTTCTCATAAGGTCAAATGATCTTGTTACCAAAAACAGTCCTTGTCTCCAGTGCCAATTCAATAACAAGGACAAGGTTTTGAGAAAAAGGAAAAAGAAGGTTTATTGCTTTTCTAGCAAGGGAGAAACACAAGAGACTCCTATCCTATAGGCTGTGATCCTGTCCATCAGCAGGAACAGGGGGCTTTTAAATGGTGAATCAAAGGCTACATTCCATGTGTTCTCTGTTAGAGTTGTAATTCACTTATTAATTTGAGAGATGGTCTTTTCTGAGATCTTTTGGTGCCATCCCCAAAGTCTGAATTACTTTGTTCCTCTGGTGGGTGTGTACTCAAGGACAGATTAATCTGCCTAAAATGGGAAAGCCAGGCAATCCTGTTTCCCCTGCAATTAGAGCAGGAGAGAGATTAGGGAGAAGCAGACAGAGAGAAAGAGAAAGAAACGTGTGTTTTGAAAATAAGTTGCAGCGGAAGAGCAGCAAGGGTTATATTGAAAACATAAAGTGGACCACTGTTACATTCCTCACTGTCAATTTCTATATTCCATTTCTATGGAATGGGCAATGACATCTCCAAGCTGTCTCTTGCTGAAAAAGGGTGAAGTTGGGGGAAGTAACCTAAAGATCTTGTTCTCTATCAGTTGGAACATGGACAGTTAAGGATATTCAGCATCAGAGCAGTCCAGAGGTCCACAGTGGCAGATGATAGGTGACTGGACAATGCATTGGTAGGGCAGGCATCATAGAAAGACAACAATAAACAAGACAGAAAAGCTTTTTTCTGTGAACAATTAGCACAGAAGCAGTCAGTATTTCAGCCAGTCCCTGAATAAAAAGGAAGACAGTAACTCATAATCATGTCAGTAAAAAACAAATTGAGTTTATCCATGTAGCAAGTTAGGAAGATTTGTAGGTCTATGAGATCAGGCTTATATTAACTCAGAACAAACTTGTGACTCTAGAGTCCTTTGTGATCTTATTATTAGGCACTCAAAAATAGGAACCCTTACTTTATAGCCTTCAACTTTACTTTTGGTAGCACTGACACATGTATACATCTTAAGTTACATTAACAAAAAACATTGTTTTCCTCTTAAATGTCCATGTACGACTGTGCTTAGGCTATACTCTCCTGCCAGGTGTTTAAGACCAAGTTGATAAAAACTGACCTTGTTGTTATCTACTCTTAAGAGTTAGCTGAGATTCCTCAGATATCATTCTTGGGGATGTTTCAAGCCTCTCGGCGACTTTAGCTTTCCTCTACCAGTGGTGTCATATGCCAGAATGGATCAGTCTTGCTGACTATACCTGGCTTCTCATGGAAGCATCAGGGACATTTCCCTCTCAAATAACCCTCCTCTTGGCAGAATGTACACTGGTTAGCATCCTGTTCTCTAGGGTCCTTTCAATCTCCCTGATCAGTAGATCAGATGACTCACCAGACTCCAGGGCCCAGAGAGGGGTCCTGTTGTTCTCTAGGTCCTGGATGACCTTAGAGCGCAATGGCCAAAATATTGGCTGCTGTTTCCTTGGCCATTTTACTTCTTTATCTTTGGTTTCCAAATTTTTGGTTTAAACATCCAACATGCCAGTTTCAGCAGTCTTAAAGTGGGAATAAGAGGCTATAACTTCAATATCTATAGTATTTCAGTTACCCCTTTTGTTAAATTGGGGCCAGTATTACTACTGTAAATCAGTATTATATCCTATCTGTCCTATAGGTGATGCTTTATTATCACAAATTAACTCACGTTGTTTTATTAGAAGCAGTATGTCTATAAAAGAGTAATAGGCAACAGTTATAAAATTTACAAGGAAAATAGAAAATAAAATTAACAAGGCAAAAACATATTCAGTTTTTGTAATAGATATGAACCAAGAAAACTGATTTTTATAGTCTTGAACCTTTAC
Source organism: Sciurus vulgaris (assembly GCF_902686455.1). Taxonomy (NCBI): domain Eukaryota; kingdom Metazoa; phylum Chordata; class Mammalia; order Rodentia; family Sciuridae; genus Sciurus; species Sciurus vulgaris. The sequence continues at coordinate 37,837,531 of NC_136468.1, read as the reverse complement.
TTAGTTAGGTATTATATCCCCTGTTTATCTGGAGATCACAGTAATCTTTCTTTTTTTTTTTTTTTTTTTCTTGGCGGTGCTGGGGATTGAACCCAGGGCCTTGTGCTTGCAAGGCGATCACAGTAATCTTTACAACAAAAATCAATCTTTTGAACACAACTCTAAATAAGCTCAAGTCTGGCCTATTTTGGAGCCATTCTAACATGGAGTTGGGTGAGAGGCAGAGCCTTATCTCAGGTGAAGTGGGGCTCTTGAAAAATAACACAATACAACAATACACCTGAAACATGAATCAAACAAAGGCTAAGAGAGCTTTTAGCTTTCTTTTTGTGGAAAAAGTGGCAAAATGCTTCCGTGTTTTACAATGTCATCTTTAAACAGATCAGGTTGTCCTTATTACTCTCTGAAAACATGTTTAACTTCTTATTCCAGTGTAAAGAGTAACACAAAATTGTATATATAACTTATTGATAACAAGTTACCTTTATCCAGCTATAAAATATCAAATGACAGAAATAAATACCAACATAATTTCTTATTTCTAAGTAAATCTGAAGGAGACTATTGTTACAGCCAATTTTAGTTTGGAGAACACTACGTTGGTAAAGTGCTCTCCAAAATAAGCTTTACATTTAACTAAGTTTAACTTTTAAAGTATAAATTAGAATTCAGTGTATGGTAATGAGAATCACAGGTCTGCATGGGTTAGCAATACTAGCAAAAGTCAAAGGATATTCTTAAATCTCATATACATTTAGGAAACAGTGTTAATGATCAGAAATTGTCTTAGTCAAAGCAAATATTGGACAAATCTTCAAATGACTATGTGACTCATTTATGTCAGATACAATATATAAAGGAGAGCACTTATTGGTTGTCTTGCTGGTAAACTTACATGAACTTTCATTTTATGAATTTTTTGCATAACACTTAGACAAGGCTTACAGAGCTATAGTTTTCAGATGCATAAATATACCTAGTCACATATATTTATGGTGTCAAATATATTATAACCTAAAACAACAGTTTTTTACAAAGTAATATTTAAAAAACTTTAAAACAGGTACAAACCCTAATTTCTTCTAAGAATTAGTTTTCCCAAGTAATAAAACCTGATACAAGAAAACTGTCTTGATAGATAAGAGCAGATCAATGTTACAGACGTTGCTTCATATCAGTATATTAAAATTTGAATATCTTTGTGCTAATTAAAGCCAATTTAATCACATACCTAAAATTTTTGAGATTTACTTTCCACAAGCTTTCTGCAACATACTTAAACATTCTACATCTTATTTATACCTTTAGTTTTGTCCTCTATTTCATCTTGTACTTCAACACAAGAATATTAGTTTACCATACAAAATCCTTTCTCATCCAGAGATTTTTATTTTATATTCTAATTTTTCATACTAAAGTAAATGTCCATACCTATAACTTTCTTATATCTCTTTTCTAGTTTCAGACCCTTTCTCAATTCATGTTCTGAAACGATCCTTATTAATGTTATCTGCGCATTTAACTTACACAAGTTTCATTCCAAGAGAAGGATCAGATAATATGGCATATACAAAAACGGTGCCTTAATCTTTTTTCTCCCAGGTTGCATACAAGGGGTTGGAGCACAGGATATTTTTGAGTCTGACCTGTCTGCCTTATCATTATCACAATGCCATCAACTTTAAGTGAGTTCCCCACTGTCAATTGTACCCAGAGTCACCTTTTGGGTCTTTTTCTTACACTAGGCATATTGATATTTGATGGAGGGGGCCCTTTCCATCCTTTTCTTTAGGCTTCCTTCCTTGAAGATCTTTTTGCAGAGGCTACCAACAAAACACGAGTTGGCCTTAGTTTCTTTCTTTCTTTCTTTCTTTTTTTTCCTTTTCTTTTCTTTTATGGGTACAGATGTTTATCCTGCAGTCTCCCCATGCATTTAGTTTGATAGAATACTTTTATAGCAAGAATAGCTCTGCCCCAGTGACAGATACCCCTGGTCAAATGGGGTGTACTGTCAGATCTTTAAAGGGGAGACTATTTCTGTCCCTAGGCCTTAGACTAACAGTGCTAGAGCATGCTGCCACATCCTTTGTGGCCCACAGCCTACACCCTCCATGGGCAAAGGGGGCTGGAAGGCGGGACACAGGCCAGGTTCTCTTTGCCCATTTTTTTTTTACAATGGAGGCAGTTTTCCTATATATTGTTTTCCAGCCCTGGGCTTGTGTCTTTGGCCCATAGTGAGATGATCTGTGGATATCTGGAGCCAGGCTGAGAAACAGTGCTGAGAATGCCAGCACTGGGTTTAAAGGATTTAAGTCTTTTTAAACCCTTTCTCCTGGTGTTCTGCTATCCTTACACACCAGACTCAGTTTCTTTTTCCATCCTCAGCTTAGTTTCTGACTGTTCAGACTCTTTATCATGCAACAGTATAAATGCTTGTACATATAGAATCTTTTCCATGTACTTTATCTCTGACAGACAACTCCAACTGCAAGATTGCATAATAATCTAGAAAAAAATTTCAGTGGCCAGACTGTGATATGGTATTGTTAGATAGGTTTATGCCCATAGGTGGCCCATTCAGCCAAGATCTTTCTTCCCAAGAGACTACCAGTAAGATCAATTTAGCTGGTCCAGGTCTTAAAGGGCCAGTAGCAGATACAAAAAACACAGAGACAGAGAGACAAGAGAGCATCGCCAAAACCATAGCTGACAGATGGGAACACTGAAAACAGACAGACCTGCAAATACAAATTTATTCTACTTACTTTACCTCTGATAGACCAATTTCAACTGTAAGATGGTACAGAAAGGAAACACAGACAAACAACCAGAGAGGAGTCCCAAAAACATGTTGACAGAGGGGAACCTTTAAAACAGACCAACCAAGATCTTTCTTTTTCCCAAAGGACTACTTATAGAATCAGTGCAGTATTGCCCATGTCTTAAAAGGGGCAGTAACAAATACAAATAAATACACAGACAGACAACCAGAGGGAATCCTCAAATTCAAGGTCAACAAATAGAAGAGAACCTAGAACAGATCAGAAGGGAGTAAATATCCCTAGGTTCTTGAGTCCCATTTTTCTATGACTCCTATACCAGTGGCACACAGATGTCCCTACAAAGAGGAACCCCATGTGTGGAATTAAAGGTCTCAGAGTGACACCAAGAAACTTACTAGATGGTCAAGGGTGTCACAATTTTACTGAGTTCAGGTTTCTTCTTCTCAAAGAGAACCACGATGTAGCAACCTGTACAAGGAGCTTTAGCAGCTGCTGGGATGATCCCTCAGTCCCTCTTTTTACTCACAGGAACAGTTCCTCCAGTTATACCTGAGGCAGACTCAGCTGTAGCCTAACTCTCCAGCAGTTGGCTTTCAACAAGTTCACCAGCCAACTTGCATTCTCAGCATGGGAGTGGGTTTTCTTGAAAAGTCAGGCCTGCCAAAGAAAGCCGGAGTGGGGGCTGCTCTTGGGTCCCATATGGGTCACCAAACTTGTTTCTGAAAGCTTGGTCCTTGTCCATAGTGACAATCCAAAAAAAGAAAGAAGAGAAAAGAAGGTTTATTGCTTTGCTAGCAAAGGAGAAACACAGGGGACTTCTGCCCAAGAGTCTGTGAGTCTGTCCATCAACAGGAACAGCAGGGGGCTTTTAAGGAGGTGATTCAAAGGGACTTTCCCTGTGTTCTCTGTTGGAGTTGTGATTCATTTGTTAATTTGGGAGTCAGTCATTTCTGAGATCTTCTAGTGCCATCCTCAAAGTCTGAATTACTTTGTTCCTCTGGTGGGTGTGTACTCATGTCAGATTAATCTGCCTAAAATGGGAGAAGATAGGTAATCCTATTTCCCCTGAGATTAGGGAGGGGGAGAGATTGGGGAGAAACAGAGAGAGAGGAAGAGAAGAAAGCATCTCCATTTTAAAAATAAGTAACAGTGGAAAAGCAGCAAGGGCTACATTGAAAGCATAAAGTGAACCACTGTTACGTCTGATGATTGAGTCTAATTATTCATTAACAAAAATACAAGATCCAAAACATGGGTTATTGAAGGAGTCACCAGTAAATCTGGAATTTGCACCTTTTTCTTGCTTTATTTTGCCCTTTCTTCTCTTAATAATATCTCAGTAGCAGTTAGACTCCGCTTTCTCTGAATGGGAAATAAAGCTTTTGCATAAACATCCTAAAGAGCTCACTGCAAAGAAAATAACTAACCAGATTGGAACTTAGACTCAGTTTTGAGATCTAGTCTCTCCAATAGTTGTGTTCCTAAAGTGCTGTGCAGTGTCCCAGATAGAAGAGGAAAACACCTTTGAAAAAGCACATTGAGATCCATTAGCTAAATTCTAGTTGTTGAAACGTCAAAGGTCTGGGATGAGAGTGGAAATCTGAAAGTGATATGATACAGGAGTGCATGTAGCATAGATGTTTGAGTATATGAAATGCTAAGTTAAAAAAGTTATATTCAGAAATAAAGAGACACTCAAGCTACAGAAATAGGCTTGAAACACTTTCAGGATATGTGCACATCTCTAAAAAAATGTCAATAATAGCACCAAAATAAATATTAACATTTTTATCTCATTTATTTTGGTGCCAGGGATTGAACTCAGGGCTTTGCACATGCCGAGCACAGTCTCCCACTGAACTTCACCCCAGCCTCTGCAGTAGTTAACATTTTTGATCCTTACTTTGTAGTCTGCAACATCCTAAATGCTTTACAAGCATTATCATCCTCACAATGACACTATGAGGGCTTGCTTTTATTATTATTTCATAATATATTGTTTTATATATAAGGGGACAAAGACAGAGACTTGTAGAATGTAGCCAAGGTCACATGTCTGGTAAAGATCAGAACTGAACTTTAACTCAGGCAAGGAGCTTTAGGGTCTGTGATTTTAATTACTAAGACAAAAACTTTTATGTCATTGAAAGTACCACAGTTAGAGGGAGAAACTTGGGAGAGGACTGGCATTGTAAATATTCTACTGAATGAAAAGTATAACTATAACAATTTTCTTTTTATTTGTATGTTTTAGGAAAGTGTATTTCAGACTGATCTGGTCTGCAAAAATGTATGGTGCACATGTGCAAGAAGTAAAGGAAAAAGAGGAATAAGAAAAAGAAGAAAGAGAAAACTAAATAAAGGAAAGGACCTCGAACCAGAACAACATCCTACCCTACTTTCCCTGTAATGTACTCTTGGTTAGTCATTGCTGCAAGGGCCCAAGTGAGCATGAACTGATACTGTTAATATTATACTCATAAGATGCCATCTGTGGTTTCCTCACTTAGTCTCATTATTTATTTATGTGTCCTAATTGGCTTTGAGTTATTGGTTCTTCCCCCAGTAACAAAAAGTAAGTTACTGAAAAAGAAAAGAACGTGTGAGTAGGGCAATCCAAGAAATAATTAGAATATTTTTGGAATCTCTGTTTTATAAATAATACCTATTCTTATTTACTTGTTCTGAGACGTATAACTGAATGTCATTAAAAACTGGAGAAGTTAGAATTTCATTTAAAAAAAGAGCATCTTACTGCTTACTTTAGAATATATTGGAGAAAGAAAGTTTGGTGGCAAAGTTGTCAGCTCAGACTGTCCAGATATAAAATGATTGATGCTTATAAAAATAAGGATTGTAGCTATAAAAATTTGAAAAGTCAATGTTTGACTTACTTTCATTTTTGTGCTAAGTTCTACTGTTTTGTAAATTTATTAAAATATTCTAAGTACCAAAACACTCAGAAAGTTGACCTCCTAGGATAACTTGGTCCATATACGCCCCCAAATGCCCTTTCTATGTCATCTAATAGGAACTAAAGTGACTTGGTTGCTATACTTTTGATTGAAGTGATCATTTCCCTTGATTCTTCTGCATCTGCAAAGTCTTGTTTACTCTGTGAAAATTACCCAATTCATTTAGTTCTTAATCTTCTAATGTCTAAAATGAAATACAAAAAATATTAAATTTCCTTTCTTCTTTATAACCTTCTAATAACGTTTATTTTGAAGATCACTTTTTATTCCTCCAGCTGTACAGTCTTTTCCTTTTAGCTATTTCATATTTCTCAATAAATTTTTCCATTTTTTCCAAAAAAGGGTTTTCCTTTATACAATTATTTTTACAGTTGATATAGAATTAGACATATTTATGTGATGCAATGTGATAATTTGATACATGTATATAGCATGCAATGATTAAATCAGGGTAATTAGCATTCTATCTCTGAACATTATAATTTCTTTGTGTTTCAAGTGCTATTTTATTTCTTGGTGTTTTATATTCATATTTGTGCTAATGATTTGTATCATCAATATTCAAATTTAATATTCTTTCAAGGACTAGAGAAAGTAAGATAGACTTGCTCTATAGAATAACCATATAAGCAAACATGTTCATGCCTACATGCATTTATCATAGATCCAATATATAGTGTTACATAAGCAAGGAAAGTGTTAGGAAAATATTGTCAGAATGTTTTAAGCAAATACAACACTATTAATAAAACCAAAACAGTAATTTTACCTTTCTTAAAACAGTCTTTCTTGAAAGACTGTACATTTGATTTCATTGCCAGAATTTAGAATGGCATTTCAACTCTTCTTCTGAAGTTACGTTAGTACCTTTAATGAGAACAGTCTCAATGTTGGCAAAACTGTGTCACTGTGGGCAGATTTGGTTGCTCACAAAGGAAGAACAATTTTCATAGGCACTTTATTGAGTGACTATTACCTAACACCAAAAGAGGTATTCCCAAATTGTTTTGAACAGTGGCAGCAGTATCGCAGTAAATACAAACATGTATGCTGAAATATACTAAAATTTCTACATCAAGTTTCCTCAAGGGAATTACTCTGCAGAAGAATATCATTAATTTGGTGGCATAATTTCTAGCTTTTTCTTTTATAAATTTCTTGCTTTGGCATTTAACATTATTTATACAGATACTTTTTCTATCTATAGAAATAGCATTAATATGTGTCATAAAATAATTGTCACAATGTATTGATAAATTTACCCTTTCTGTATTTCACATTTTTCAAGTATATATCAACACATTGTATAATTACAGAATTATACACAGTTACCTGTAAGGTTGGATAGATGATTTAAGATGACATTTTTCTTTCTATTCTGTCCAATTTGTGTGTGATATTTTATTTAATAGTATTTTTAAAAGAAATATATTATTTGATAAAATTATTACTCAACTGAATTCCATCAAAATGTCATCTTTTTATGTGCTTAAATGGCTTCTTATCCTCTATTATTAAGTGATAAAAGATTATAATTTGACAAAAATGGATACTAAAATGAATGATTTTAAAAGTATGTTTTAATAAAATTTAACATAAAATACTAAGCAAATATAAAAATGAATCCCTTTATTATTTAAATAATAAATTTTAATTTTTACAACTAACTTCATATGCATATATGTGCATACATGTACATATGTATATATATACAAACATACATAAATATGTACATTCTATTCATGACTTTTAGTTATTTCTAAAAATATACCCAACCTTTTAGGGTTTCATTTTGGTTTACAGTAAGGATACAGAATTGTTAGACCCTTAAATATTTCTACATGTTCTGATATAGTTTTGTATTTTGTATAAAACTTCTTATAGTGCTGCTGTTTAAAAAATTGCATTTAGTTAATATATCTGAATCATCTTCCCAAATTCTCCTGAATTGTTGCAGGACAAGTTCTCTGAATAAATGATTTTTCTAGAAAAATTATTCTAAAGAAAAATTTAGTAAAACTACAAATGTATAGTTAATGATACTAGAAACTTAATTATATATGGCATGTTTAAAAATATTAAACTGATAAAAGAAAGTTCATTCTCCAAAATTCATAGAAATGAGATAATTATCATTGTAAAAGAAAATTTGTAGTATTCTAAACCACTATACAAAGTAGTACACAGAACATTATTTTAACGTTTCTTATTTACTAAATAATTAGTTTGCACTTGCCAAAAAACACAGAACAAAGAAAAATGATAAGATGTCATTATTCCCCTCAAGAAGCATATAGTGAATTAGAGAATATCAAATTGGCATGAAAAAAATTGTAATACAAATAAAATGTCATAGATGCTATACAAAATTTGTGAATATAAAAAGCCATAGAAAACATCATTTCAACTGCAGTTTTTAAAGAAGTGTCTTGGAAACAAGTCATTCTGATTAGTCCATGAAGTTTAGTCCAGATGTTTATTATCGATTACTACACAAGAAATTATCTTCAAATTTAGCAACTTCTATACACATTTATTATTTCATTGTTTCTGGGATTTGTGAACCTAGGCACAGCTTGGCTGAACACTCTGCCACACATTCTTACAAGTTAAAATAAGGTGTGAGCCCAGGGTCTCCAGGTTCATGAGAGGCTGACTGGGAATGCTCAATCCACCTCCAAGTTCACGCAACCTCTGCTGGCAGAACTCAGTTCCTGGGAGGTAGCTGGCCTGAGTGCTTTAGCCTTACTGGCTGTTGGTCTGTGCATATCCCCTGTTCCTTGTGAGGTGGGCTGGTCCCACTTGGAAGCCTGTTTTATCAGAGTGTGAAAGCATGTAAGGCAAGATAGAAGTCACAATCTTTTGTGACTTGATAAAGGAAGTGACATCCCAGGATGTTTGTTACATTTTATTGCTTAGAAGCAACCCACACTCAAAAAGAGGGAAAAGTACACATGAATAGGAATTCAAGAAGTGCCAACTAAGACTCTTCCTATGACAATTTAATAAAAATGGCTTACAAATGATCCATGTGAAAAGAAAAAATGGATACAAATTTTTCAAACTTACATACTAAAGAAAAGTTTCTTGATGCACTATAATTTGGATTGATCCTTGAAATTTAGTTTAGAAGCATATTAGTACCTCCAAGGACAAAACCGTTTCAATTTTGCAGCTAGGTTTTATCCAAACGATTCTTTAAGAATTTGTTTCAATCTAGGATCATACAATTAAGGGTAACTACTCTTCTTTGAACACTTATTATATATACTAGCCACTGTGCCTGTATGATCTCATTTAATGCAACATCCTACCTATGAGATAAATACTGTATCTAATGGAGAAAAACTTAATGCATCTTTCAATGGTGCCTTCATGTGGTATATATTGCAATAACAATTAGACCCAATGACTTGATGCAATAGAAATTTATTTCTGGCTTACATAATATTCCAGTCTACCAAGTTGGCAAGTACTGGAGATAAAGCAGTGGATTTGCCCCAATTTTTCATTCACAGACTTAGGTTAATGATGTTCATACTCTCTTTAATATGTGGCTTCAAAGTTTGCTCTAACAGTTTCCAGAAAACTATAGGCAATTCCTTTGAATCTGGCATGAAAAGGACACACATCATTTCTGTTACTTTTTTTCTTTGTAATTTTTTTGTTAACACTCTATCTTTTGGCCAACCCTCATTGCAAAGGAATCTTAGAAATAAAATCTATTTCTGTAGCTCAGGAAGGCATGGGAGTTGTGTTATGGTGAACAGGTGGCAGTTTCTGCCATAATGTAAATGTCAAGACTCTATTAAAGACAGAGATCAAAGGTTAAAGAATTGCATGTACTAGAATGTAGTATACCTACTTATGTGTTTGCACTGTACTCTGCCACCACCAATAACATACATTTAAATCAAGAAGCAAATCAGGTATGCCAAAATCCTTCTGCATCCTCTCTTAAATTCCTAATATATTCAAAATATGACTTCTCTGGATTTTGTTCTTTTTCTTTTTTTTTTTTAATTAAAAATCATAAATTTACATAGGGCAATGTTGTTTGATTCATTCTGTTATTTTTTTCCCTTCCCCCCCACCCCTCCCACCCATCTTTTCCCTCTATACAGTCCTTCCTTCCTCCATTCTTACCACCTTCCTTATCCTTAACCCTAAACCTAACCCTAACCCTAACGCTAACCCCTCCTACCCCCCATTATATGTTCTTATCCGCTTATCAGCAAGATCATTTGTCCTTTAGTTTTTGAGATTGGCTTATCTCACTTAGCATGATATTCTCCAATTTCATCCATTTGCCTGCAAATGCCATAATTTTACCATTCTTCATGGCAGAGTAATATTCCATTGTAGATATATGCCACAGTTTCTTTATCCACTCATCAACTGAAGGGCATCTAGGTTGGTTCCACAATCTGGCTATGGTGAATTGAGCAGCTATGAACATTGATGTGGCTGTATCTCTGTAGTATGCTGATTTTAAGTCCTTTGGGTATAGGCCAAGGAGTGGGATAGCTGGATCAAATGGTGGTTCCATTCCAAGCTTTCTGAGAAATCTCCATACTGCTTTCCAGAGTGGCTGCACTAGTTTGTAACCCCACCAGCAATGTATGAGTGTACCTTTTTCCCCACATCCTCGCCAACACCTATTGTTGCTTATGTTCTTGATAATCGCCATTCTAATTGGGGTGAGATGAAATCTTAGGGTAGTTTTGATTTGCATTTCTCCTATTACTAGAGATGTTGAACACTTTTTCATATATCTGTTGAATGCTTGTACATCTTCTTCTGTGAAGTGTCTGTTCATTTCCTTAGCCCATTTGTTGATTGGATTATTAGTATTCTTGGTGTAGAGTTTTTTGAGTTCTTTATAGATTCTGGAAATTAGCGCTCTATCTGAAGTATGAGTGGCAAAGATATTCTCCCACTCTGTAGGCTTTCTCTTCACATTACTGATAGTTTCTTTTGCTGAGAGAAAGCTTTTTAGTTTGAATCTATCCCAGTTGTTGATTCTTGCTTTTATTTCTTGTGCTATGGGAGTCCTGTTAAGGAAGTCTGATCCTAAGCCAACAAGTTGAAGGTTTGGACCTACTTTTTCTTCTATAAGATGCAGGGTCTCTGGTCTGATTCTGAGGTCCTTGATCCACTTTGAGTTTAGTTTTGTGCAGGGTGAGAGATATGGGTTTAGTTTCATTCTGTTGCATATGGTTTTCCAGTTTTCCCAGCACCATTTGTTGAAGAGGCTATCTTTTCTCCATTGCATATTTTTGGCACCTTTGTCTAGTATGAGAAAATTTTATTTATTTGGGTTTATGTCCATGTCCTCTATTCTGTACCATTGATCTACCTGTCTATTTTGGTACCAATACCATGCTGTTTTTGTTACTATTGCTTTGTAATAGAGTTGAAGATCTGGTATTGCGATACCCCCTGCTTCGCTCTTTCTACTGAGAATTGCTTAAGGTATTCTGGGTTTCTTATTCTTCCAGATGAATTTCATAATTGCTTGCCCTATTTCTGTAAGATACATCATTGGGATTTTAATTGGAATTGCATTGAATCTGTATAGCACTTTTGGTAGTATGGCCATTTTGACAATATTAATTCTGCCTATCCAAGAACATGGGAGATCTTTCCATCTTCTAAGGTTTTCTTTAATTTCTTTCTTTAGTGTTCTGTAGTTCTCATTGTAGAGGTCTTTCACCTCTTTGTGAGATTGTTCTTTTTCTAACACCTTTCATAAGCATAAACATATCTTGGTGGTGGTCCATCTCCAAAATGATAATGACATTTCATCATTCTAATGACCTCATTGTCTCTGATCATGCATGCTTTCCATTGTTACTCATTGGCTGTATTCTTTTTACATCCAAGAGTAATCCAAAGACCCCTTTCTGGTTCCATGTCCACCACCAACTATTGAAATCCTTATTTTAAACTCTCCATATTTACTTTTACTTATTTATACTTTAGAGTAAGGTATTTAAGTATATTTGATAGAATAATTCTGCTGACAAACAACTAATTTAACTCTTTGGTTTTGCCAAGAACACATACAATTACTTGCATTTCTCCATCCAAAATGCTCTTTTCACAGCTGGGGTAGTTTTTGCCCCCACTCAGTCTTCATTGCAGTTGTTGCTGTCAAAAATTGAGTAGATCATAAGACCTCTCTGGTGAATCCTGACAATCCATTGTGGAGAGTTCGAAATTTGTGCCAGAATTATGCCAATCACCATTGAGCCAAAAGGGAGATTGTTCAGGAGGGAAACCTTCTCCTGTTTCACTGTCTAAACACTTCACCTTGCCAGAAAACTGCTCATGGTGCTGGAGGGCATCATTTCTGAGCTCTGTGATTCCTGTTGTATGAGTCCAGATAGTACTCCATTCTTACTATCATTACTACTAATTAAAGTACTCCATTCTTACTATCATTACTACTAATTAATCTTCCACAGTTTACTCTTTCTCCAATTCACTTGCTCTTTCTATCAAAGTAGAAAATTTGAATATTTCTTACATGATATAATGGACTCTCAAAGATATCATGATCAATTTTAGTGAAAATTGAACTCAGAACAATCAAGGCAACAAAAACAATTGTGACCGAGCCCCTTTCTTTATTTTGAGATGCCCTAGAGTTAGCATTTGCACTTTAGATGAAGGGGCTTAGGGTGGCACTTACATTTATTTGGACTTAATGGTTTAATAAATAATAATAAATTCAATTATTTAGCCTTGAAATCTCCTGTCTAGCTATGAAAAGTCAGAGATATTCATTAAAAAATTATATTCTCTATCCATCATAACTTCGGAGAATCATCTTCTTTCTAATCTCTTACTTGGCTTGCATTACTGGTCCTTCTTTTTGAATTTATTCTTTTCCATCATAACTCTTGATTTGTTTTTTAGGGTATGTGTGAGTATGTATGTGTGTGTGTGTTAACTTGAGATGGCCTCCTCTTTATTGTGGACCTTTCTCATTTCCACACCTGACCCAGGTCTTGACCCTCCAAATTGCCTGGCTAGGACAATAGACAGCTCACCACTTTATATAAAATATACAGTTAAACTTTCCCTTTTATATGTCTATGCAAATGCACAAAACCCAGCACAGTTTCCATAGTGCTAGTAACTAGAAATAGTCTTTACCGTCTGCATGACCCCAGGAGGAATTTCTACGACCAAAGTAAAGGAGCCCTGAGGCAGATTATCAGGGCTAGACAAGAACAAAGAGGGACATTTCCATCCAATCCCACTGTGTGTTTGTGTCAAAAACTTGATGTCTTAACAGAGAAGATTCCGTGTGCACCTATCTACTATGCCAAAGATACTTTCTGAACTGAATAGAACTATTACACACTCTTATCCCCATCAGAACTTTTGTTTTTAAAGGAACAAAGTCATCAGCCATCTACTTGTTTTATTTTATTTTATTTTATTTCATTTAACAATGCTGGGTATTGAACCATATGCTAGGCAAGCACTTACATATGCTAGGCAAGCACTCTACCAACTGAGAACTTTTTTTCTACATTTTGGAGATGATTTTCCAGGAACACTACTGAGTCAATCACAAAAATATATGGGGAGTGCAGCATTTCCTCTTGTAATAGTAATTTAACAGGAAAAAAAAAATCCAAAAACTTGGAGGTAGAAATGAATTTGTGTGCAATGCACTCTGAAATTGTAGATTTTCCAAGCAGAAGAAGGACTATAAATTTTTAAAATAATTAGAAAATTATTAAAAATAATTCTATATGGCCAGATGATGAGGCAACGAGAGAAGGCCTATCTTCAGTTCAGTAGAACATAGACTGTTGCATAGTGTTTGAATGCTAGGTTTGCACTTAACACCAGTATGGTCTTAGGCAAGTCACTAAATTCCATTGTGTCTCAGTTTCCTGTCATTTCTTTGTAAGTCTTATATATGTGAAATCATTTAAAGCATTAAGAGTAGTTCCTGGCACATGGTAAACACTCAGTAAATATTGGTTTTTGTTATTAGATAATTAATAATTGGACACTAGATTCACATGAGGACAGAGCCATACTTTGGACTTAATAACTAAAAGTAAATATCAAAGCAGTGAGAAAACATGGAGGTTAATCAAGAAATTATCCCAGATGTTCTGGCAAACTCACCCCAAATACTGGTAAACAGCCAGAATTGTTGTATGAATGAGCAGAAGAAAAACAACAGGTGTTCATTCTACACACATGGAACATGACATGCATGCACATACTTACCAGGAAGCCTAGGTAAAGAATCCACATCATAAACTAAGTGAAAAATAAACTTATTGGAGGGAAAGTTGAAATAAACTCGTGACAGATTTCCTGCAGCAAACATGAAGTGTTTTTGGGAATGCAGATCTTGTACTCATTACTAAATGGAGGAACATGAACACAGAAAAGAAGATGAAATATTAAATAAGACAAAATAGTCCCAGATGAAAGTGATGCTGAATGAATAGCAGGCAGATGTAAAGAGAGCAGGATGAAACCAGAAACTATTGTAAGGAAACTGAAAATAAAATATCTGAATACACATCAGCTTTAGCAATAAAGAACGAAATCGACACTACATAAAATTAAATCAATGATTAAGGAAATCTTGAGAAACTGTCCCAGAGCACAGACCATAAAGACAAAGAGATGAAAAGACAAGAGAGAAGATTAGAAATGTGAAATAGAAAGAAATAAAATTGCATTCATGGCCAATTGGTATTTTAAAAGAAGGGATTAGACCCATTGGGACGATAGTTATAATCTTCAATCTAAATTGGTCATAGATGTAAAAGGAGAGGGAAACCTTTTCTTTTTTAATCTGGAGAAAGATATAAGTTTACAGATTTAAAGATTCCATTCTGCAACAAAAATTAAAATTAGTTTGAAAAATCCACAAAATATATTAGATTTTTAGTTCAATTAAAAATACTGGATTCATTTTAGAAAACAGTAACAAATTATCATAACCTTTCACACATCCAAGATATAAAATTGCATTTTACAGCCTCTGAGGAATTGTACTGTAATCTAGTATTTTCTAAAATCACTTGACCATGAATTTACTTCTTTTAAATGATACCAATTAGCAGTCTGCAAAAGTAGTGCTTTATACTATAGAGTTGGATAAACATGAAACAATTATATACTGTGACCTTTTGAGAAAAAAAAAGTTACATAAAACTACTTTTACAACAGTAGAGGACAAAAAATGATTAATAAATAATAATATTCTCTCCTGCATTAGTTTGTTCAAGGCTTCCATAGCAAAGTACTTCAGACTGGGGACTTAAACCAAAGAAGTTTACTTTCTCACAGTTCTGGAACCTGGAGGTCCAAGAGCAGGTTTTCATCAAAGTTGGTTTCTTTTGGGGTTTCTCTCCATCTTCTGTCCTTAAATTATTTCCCTGTAATGTGTCTGTGTTCCAATCTTTTCACATAAGGACACCAATCATACTGAATTAAGGGTCATTGGAATAAACTCATTTTAACTCAATTACCTCTTTAAAGATTCTATCTGCAAATACAGTCATATTTTGAGGTATTAGAAATTAGACTTTAATACATGAATTTGCAGGCAGGAGGCGGAGGGCATAATTCAGCCCATGACAGTATCAAAAGAAAAATAAAGCTTTTATCAGATTTCTAGGTAGCAGTAAAAAACAAAAGACATGGAAAAATTGATTATAAAGATTTGTGGAATTAAAAAAGGCATAATTTAATAATTCCACTCCCAATCATGCTATAATTGATATATGATGACAAAGAAATTTTCAACTATATAACAGTTCAGAACAGTTCATCCTATTGCTCAAGATAAAATATTTAACAATGATAAAAACTATCCTGAAACAAAATGTGCAAAAGATTGTAGCCATGTTAAAAATAGGAGAAAGTAAGCAGAGAAACTACAAGAGAAAAAGAGTAATTAAACCTTGGATCTAAGTTGCCAAAGCTAGAGCAGAGAGAGGTGAAGAGGAATAGTAACTTAATATTTCCTTTTTATTTTAGTTATCCTAACACACATGACTTAATTCTTTGTGTTCATCACTAGTATGTATATTTGCTATTTTTCCTTAAACATTTGTAGAAATAAAGACAAGAGTATGACCCCCAAATTATTAGAGAAGACAAAATACAGTTCACTTAAATCAACATTTCTCAAATTTTTATCAGAAATCTTTCACACTCTTGAAATTTATTGAGGACTCAAAAGAGATTTTGTTTATGTGGGTTATACATGTTAACACCTGCTATATTAAACATCCAAACTAGAAATTTTAAAAAAATACAATCTTAGGTAAACACACATTGTAACAATGATATTGTCACTTGTCTTCTAGCCTCTGGAAAATTCCACTGTACACTCAAAAGGAAATGAGAGTCAAAGAAGACAAAAGTCTTAGTACTCTCATGAAAAAGGCTATGGATTTGTAGATTACCTAAAGGATCTTATTGGCTGATGTTTATGAAATTTTAAATTTATACATTCATATGTTTTATGAAAGTTCATTATAGCAAGCCATTTACAGACCATATCTACTTAAATATAAAACAAACCTTTTGCATCAAGTATTCAAAATTGCATTAAAATCTTTATCCCCTTGAAATATATTTTTTTTTAAATCTGGGTTGAGCATTCCTGATCTGAAAATCTAAAATCCAAAATTCTCCAAAGCCTGAAAGTTTTTGAGCAAAACAGCATGATTCCACAAGTCCGATGGTTCTTCAATGTGCAAAAGCTTTCCTGGATACATGAAATTATTAAAAATTGTATAAAGTGTACACAAAACATAAATGAGATTGATACTGAGATTTAGGTTCCAGACCTAAGATATCTTATCATATGTGTACGGTTGTTCCAAAATCTGGAAAAAAACTGAAATACTTCTGCTCCCAAGCATTTCAGATAAGGGATACTCAACCTGCAGCATTCAGTCTGTCATCAATCCTTTGGATTTTACTTCTCATGTTATTTTTCAAGACTGTTTTCTACCTTTAGTCTTAATTACTAGGGATCTAATTCAGAGCTTTGTCATGTCTTGTCTGAATTATTGCAAAATCCACTTTTGTGGTCTCCTACCCATACTTCTAGAATTCTTTGTTTCTTATCTACATTTAAAGCAATCCTCCTAAAATTCAAAAGTTGCCAATTTAACTGAATTATAATATTCATTTCCAAAACAGCAATCTAGCATGACATACAAATTTTTATTTTCTGTATCTTGTAACCTCTGCTCACTCTTTGCTCTGCAAGCTATCAGCTGATTCCCATGTTGTACTATGCTGGCTACTTAAGGTGTCTTCAGAGTTTTTCACTTAAATGATACTTATCCTTGAAGATTCATCTCATGTGTCATTTCCTCTGAAAAACTCTCACTTTTGGGACCAAATTCTTCTCTTTAAGTATCCTATTATATTTAAATGGTGAGTATATGGATTTTTCTTAATCACTAAACTGTAAACTCCTTGGAGGCAGGAACCAAATGGAGCCTAATATTGAGGATGTGAGGATAAATGTTCAAATTTAATTTAACTCAAAACAGGGTTGTAAAAAAATCATTAAATGTTGGTGAAATATATCAGAGAACCTAGAAGTACAACCCCCAAATGAAAAAGTTGAATATATAATAAGAACACCTTCAAATAAAGGTAGTTAAGGTTGAAGGCTACAAAAAAATTGGTTAGCCAATTAGAAAGAAAGTAAAATTAGAAAAACAATAACCATGTAAAACAATGTGGATTAAAGCATAAATATCATATATGATGATTAAGTAACTATAAGAAAACATTGGAAAATCATCATTTGGAGAATAGGAATTATAAACAACTTAAACTTTAAATAGTAAGGAATAAAAAGGACTTCATGGTAGTTTTAAAGTTCTCTGTATAAGTAACTAAATATTAGAGGACTTCCACAAAAGAAAGAAATAAAGAAAAAGACAGAAGGAAAGAAAGAAAGAAAGAAAGAAAGAAAGAAAGGAAGGAAGGAAGGAAGGAAGGAAGGAAGGAAGGAAGGAAGGAAGGAAGGAAGGAAGGAAGGAAGGGAAGGAAGGAAGGAAGGAAGGAAGGGAAGGAAGGAAGGAAGAGATTCAAAATGATATATTCAGTGTGGCACAGTGGCCCTTGCTTATGATTCCAGAGACTAGAGGCTGAAGGAGGAGGATTGTTAAGTTTGAGGCCAGCCTTTGCAACTTAGTTGGATGCTGTATCAAAAGACAGACAAAGACAAAAAATAAAAAGGACTAGGAATGTTGGGAATGTAGAAAATTCCTGTTTTCAAACTCCAGTACCCACCCCTCCACACACATAAAGGAAGTATATTTTCAATAAAAATATAAAATGTATGCCTCTCAATATATGAAAACTCTCAAAAACAAAACATGCAAGTAAAATCCAGAGCTAATATGATCAGCAAGTTCTCAAGAGATGAAATAAAGATAACCAATAAGCATTTTTAAAAATGTTCAACAACATTTTTTAAAATCAGATGGCATTTTCATTCATTATTTCAGCAAATGAAAATCATAATGCCCAAAGTTTGAGATGGTTTAAAGATATGGATATTCTCATGAAGTGCTAATCATTTTGTAAGTAAATGCTGTATATTTTGGACAAATTTTTGGCAACAATTACCAGAATCAATAAATATTTTCATCTCATTTAAACTGGTTTGTTTCTACATTTCTGTGCAAGTTAAAATATAATCCAAAATATATTCATAGCTATATATAGAAAAATATGAATATGTCAGTATTTATCATTATAAAAACAGGATAAACAAACCCATGTAAATTTCCAAAGTAGAGAAACTATCACGTAATATATAGTATATTTACTCCATATACCATGATTCAACATGTAAGTGAATTTTATGTGTACTTTTAGCAACATGGAAGATGCTTATGTTGGAATTTTAAGCTCAAAAGGCATATAAAATTACACATGCACTATGATCAAAACTATGCTCCTTGAACTCTAACTCGAAAAAGAAAAAGAGTCACCAATATCAGACTGGTTTTACAAATTAGATTTTTATTGCTTTGTTTTTCCTCCTAAATATTTGGTAGTATGACCATATGACTTTACAATAGAAGAAAATAATGTAGCCTTCCATATTTTTAAACATCTGTAAAACTTCAAATGTTAGACATTTCCTGGCATTATAGTAGTGCCAATATTTTTATCCTTGATGAGATACAAAAATCTTAAGTCAATAGAAATTTTCTGTTGCATTTAAAATTTTTCTTTTAATTATGTATTTAGGGGCTTATATTCCAAAGTTCCAACACAAAAGTTAAAAGGCATACTCATTGAGTAAATAATTTTTTTCTGTCAAAAATATTTATACCTTACTATTATATGTACTACTTCAGATCTTTCTAGAAACACAGTCATTGAACCTCTGGAGTAGTTAAGAGGTGGGGATCTGAAGCTACACTACCTGGGCTTGTCATGTGATCCGTGACACTTATTAACAGTGTGATCTTGGACAGGTCATTTAACCCAATTGCATGTGAGAAGTGGGGATAAAGATAGCACCTGTCTCACGTGGTTAATGGGGACAAGATTACTAAAACATACAGACCATTTAGAACAGCACTGGACATATACTAAACACTAAATAAATGTCATTTTTACCATTTTTACTAAATAAATGTCATTTTTACTAAATAAATGTCATATTTACCATTATTATATGATATTATATATACATACACTAAGCATATGTATGTACTATACATTATATAACTTTATGTACATTATTATTAATTTATCATCTGCATTATTTATTTGAAATCCCATGAGAAGCCTACGAGATACAAAGCACAGGTATTATAACCATTTTTGCATATGATAATCTAAGTTTCACCAAGACTTTAAAAGCCCAACATTGAAGATCAGATATTTACATTATTGGCAAGAATGAGAATTGTACAGTTAATACGGAAAACAGAATGGAGGCTCCTTAAACTATTAGGAATAGAACTAATTTATGTTTCCGCAATTCCACTTCTGGATATGCAAATAAAATGAAGTGAGTAATGGGAAATGATACCTATGCTGCTATGTCAGTTAACTTTTTGTTGTTGTGACAAAATATCTGAGAAAAACAAATTAAAGGAGGAAAAATTTATTTTGGTTTATAGTCTCAAAGGTTTCAATTTATGGTTGATGGGCTCCATTGCTTTGGACCGAGGCAAGACAGAATATTATGTTAGAAGAAGTGTGTGGTGGAGGAGACCCCTCACCCTATAACTGCTGGGAAGCAGAAATGGAGAGAGAAGTACCTGGGGACAAGAAATCATCCTCAAAGGCATGCCAACAAAGACCTACTCCCATCCTCCAGATCCTACCTCCTACATTTGCCATCACCTCCCAGTAGTCCATTCAAATTATGAATCCATCAAAGGGTTAATCCACTGATGAGGGGATCTAATAATTTCCTGAAAGTTCCAGCTTTGAACATTGCTGTGTTGGAGACCAAGCCTTCAACACATAAGCTTTGGGGAACATTTCAGATCCAAAATCTTACAGCAGCATTATTCAACATGTGGAACAATCCAAGTGTCGACAGATGAAGAATAAGTAGCTTGATGTGTGTGTGTGTGTGTGTGTGTGTGTGTGTGTGATGAACTCACTTTCATATATAGTCTAAAGAAGTCAATATCAGAAGCTGAGGGTGGAGTGGTGGTTATAGAGGCTGAAGGTGGAGACCTGGATGATGTTCTCAAAAGATACAAAGTTTTAGTTTTGCAGGATGAATAAATTATGGAGTTCTAATAGATGACATGGTGACAATGATTAATAATACTTAGCTGTGTGTAGTGGCTTGGGAGGCTAAGGCAGGAGGATTGTAGGTTCAAAGCCAGCCTCAAAATTTAGTGAGACTGTAAGCAATCTAGTGAGACCCTGTCTCAAAATTTTTAAGAAAAGGACTGGGGATGTGGGTCAGTAGTTAAATGCTCCTGAGTTCACTCCCTGGTAGCCAAAAGAAAAAATAAAATTTAAAAAAAAAAAAATATATATATATATACTGTATACTTAGAAGTTGCTGGATTTTAAATGTTCTCAATGCACGCGCGTGCACACACACACACACACACACACAAAACACACACAAAACTAACCATGTGATGTGAGGAATATGTTCATTACCTTAATTGTAATAATAATTTTGCATGAATACATGTATCAAAATTTCTCATTACACCTTGAATGTACACGATTTTGTCAATTATACCTCAATACAATCTAGAGAAATAAAGAGAAAAATAGATGTTTATCAGATAAAACACACTGACTTATGAATATCCCAAACTTGCCCCAGATGCCAGGTTCATCATGACCAATATATCTGAGTGATATGAGTTCCCTGGCCAAAGGAATTTAAAGTTTGTCATTCATGCCTACTTTCATTTCATATTTCAACATAAGTGAGTATATACTTATTAATATCTAACCACAGCCTGAGCCAGAGGGGAGTTATGATTTATAACATTTGTACATTTCCTATTCCTCTGGTGAAAATACTCCTGTTATGGTCAACTTCAAAGTACTCATCTGATATCACAGAATTTAGGTTATTGAAGAGACCCACATTATTTTTCCTATCCAATATAATCTTACTCGAGTCCCCCAGGAAACACAAAGAAAGAAAAATGTCACAAACAGGAAACTTTGCCCATAGTTGGTAGTTGAACTCAGCATTTAAATTAGCATTTAATGTTTCCTGCTTTTATTGTTTGTATGTTTGTTTGTTTAACCCCTGAGATACATCCCAGTTCTTTTTATTTTGAGACTGGGTCTCCCAGAGTTGCTGAGAGTCTCACTAGATGGCCTAAGCAGATCTCCATGGCACATACCAGCTACTTGGGTGACTGAGGAAGGAGGACCACAAGTTTGAAGTCAGTTTGGCAATTTTGCAAGACCCTGCCTAAAACTAAAAACAAATAAAAAGGACTAGGGGTACGTCTCAGTGGTAAAGAGCCCCTGGGTTCCCTGATATCCTAGTACAAAAAAAAAAAAAAAGGCAAACAAATATGTTTAAATTGCTTTCACTTAAATCTGTAGCTTCTCAAATTAGCTATTCTGTCATAAGACCTCCCATGTCACATCTTTTCTTCCTGTTTTAGTGTAATGCTAAACCACACAGAGATGTTCACTAGTTTCCCATTTTCAATGTACCTATAAGAAAGCATCATGTGTTCTGACTGTTTATTGGGATCCTGGCTAAGGGATTAAGAACATCACGCTAATCAGTAAAGCCTGTCCTCAGGAAAGTCTGAGCTTCTCTGTCTTTAGATTTTCCTCTGACCTTATCAAATGCAGATGCCGCACTCTTGTCAGAGGGTCGGGTTTCAAATTTCTCTACATTCCAGTGTCCTGGGTCCTTGCTGGTCCTGGTACCAGAGGCCTGACATTGCTGGGAGTTCAGAGAAAGAAAATTTCCCATGGTTCCTCTATCACCTCTGTAGAAATTTCCGTTCATTCAACATGGATTCTCTACTCCTTTAAGGGAGCTTGGGAGAATTCTGGCTACTTTCCAATTTGTCTTCTGAAGTTACCAGGAAAAATCAACGCAGAACTGACCTGCCAGGGGCTTCTAGATCCATTACAAACAAGAGTATAGATTTGAATAAGCATGGACTCTCGGTCGGAACCACTGGTTGAGCAGTCTTAGCGAACAACACTGTTGCTTGCTGTGTTCTTCTGTTATACCAATTGGCCTTTATTGAGAGAAAATATCTAGAGGACTGGACTGATATCTTATTGCTAAACTGCCCAGTGCCCTAGACACATAGTTGTCTATCAAATTGACTTAGCAGAGTGTTATTGATTATTCACAAGTTTGGTTCTGGTGTGAGGCACCAGTGCTCCAAATTCTCAAAATACAAAATAGAATTGCCTGTTGAACTCTTCAAAGATCATTGTTGATTAGAACAACCCTCCTCCACTGACATGCAGAGAAAGTGACAGTGCTGCAAAGCACCAGCTCTTGATTAGAGAGGCATGATCCTCCTTCTCCTCCTCATTTTCATACCTTCACACCCTCCTCCCATGTATCACAGCTTCAAACAGTCACACAGGGACTGGCTTCTAGATTTTTCTGTATTGAGTTTGACAGTTGAAGCTTAATGATAAGTAACCTGCCTGCAGCAGAAATAACTTTATCTTGTGCAATATGGTAAGCCTTTGCCCTGGTGGTAGAAGGAGAGAGAGAAACGGTATTGATTAAAGAACTTTATGTAAATATGTTGCAGCCTGGGCAGCACAATAACTATCATGCTGCAGCATCTAAAATTCACTCTGGCAAGCTTA
This sequence comes from Sciurus vulgaris, assembly GCF_902686455.1. NCBI lineage: Eukaryota > Metazoa > Chordata > Mammalia > Rodentia > Sciuridae > Sciurus > Sciurus vulgaris. Next base: position 37,814,430 of record NC_136468.1, on the reverse strand, counting down.
TAAATGCCAGGCGACAAATTAGAAAGGAAGGAGAAAATGTTAAAAACAAATAAATAAAAAGGCAAACTTGAGTGCATTCTTGTCAATTTGCTATCCTCTAAAAACTGACCCTGAGCCAGGAATGGTCTCATAAAGCACTGGGTAGGGATGGAGAAGTGAGAAGGGAAGAGAATAGTGCCAGGGAGAGGGCACGATAGTGGGTTGGTTGCCACTGTATGGAACTGGAGCTCAGCCTTTCTGGGAATCCTCGAAAGGATAACACAAGCCCCCCTCCAAGGAAGAAGGTAGTTTGAGTACTTAGCAATCTTCCTTTCCTCAGTGGTTTTGGGTAGTTCTTGAGGCCTTTAAAAAGAAGACACTGGCCTGACCTGTACTCCAAGTGAATATGACTTCGGGCAGACAAATAACACTGGTGCTTCAGATAGGAAGCCATTGGAATGTGTAATAACTGCCTCCCAGCTCCATGGAGTCCTTAAATGAGCTGAAGGGATATGCCAGATACTGACAGCATCTGCTATAACACCAATATATGAAGCATGGTTGGTGTGTAGCAGCAAGAAATCAAAACACAAGGACTAAGTCTGCAAAGAAGCTGGTGGCAGCTATTGAAGTAGCCATATAAACCTACTCTGCCCTTTCTTCCTCTTCCTCAGGGGAATGCCCTGAGTTCACACAAACTTCCCAAATAACTTCAGTCATAGGAGTCATGAGTCCCACCTGCTTCTTCACTCCCTAGATTAAGTCTTCTCCCCTCTTATCAAAATTAAACCTACTCGCACAGTTGCCAGTTTCCTCAGAGACAGTACAGGATGTATAATTTTCAACTAAATTCCTGAGTACAAAAAGACTGTAATTAGCATAATACCTCACTCAAGGATATCTATAATGTGTCAGTAGACAAATAGATACTTCATGCAGCACAGGAATAATTGATGGTATATTTTCAGATAAAGTGGTGGGTTGATGGCCAAGGAATCTGGAAAGACAAGGGCATTCTTAATTACCGGTGAGATCCACCCTCCCCAAAGGACTTGATTAAGAAACACCTCTTTTGGAGATTTATGGTGAGAAGTATTATGTGAAATCTCTGAAAAGTCCAATTTTAAATATACATGTTTATTAATTAACTTGGTTTTCCCCAACATGTTTTATGAAACAACCATTTAAAAATGCTTAGTCTAATTTCTTCATTGCCTTTTAAAATATAATATTGATATGTACCAGCAAGTACATGCAACTTATTTAAAAACAATAATTTATTAAATATCTGTGAACTCACAATGCAATCCATGAATGAGAATTTTGCCAACAGTTTGGCATGCAACTTCAAGCTCTTCTTATGCCCTCTCTTCCTCATCCTCTGAAGTGACTAGGCCCATGCTGAATTTTGCATTTATTATTTTTCTATTAAATATATAATGATTTTTACAACATATGATAGATTAATAAATAATACATTGGATAGTTTTTCTTATTTATTGACATTTATGAAAATATGATATGCAATATTTTGAAATGTTACTTTTTAAATTTTATTTTTAAATATAACATTCCTTAGATCCATACATATAATTATGTGCAACATACATCTGCAGATTATTACTTTTTACTGCTGCATAAAATTCCATTGTAAAAGTAATTAAATATTTTACTTTTCTATTAGTATACATTTGATTTGTTTCCAGTCTTTTGCTATATGAGCAATACTTCTATAAATATTTCTAGACCTATTTGTTGGTGCAAGAATGTACCTAAATGTGCAAATGATGATTTGTGTACCAGGATGCAGCTAGATATGAAAATACTCAACTTTATAAGGTAAGGACCCTTTCAGAAGTTGCTGGGCATGAATCCTTTATACAGCACGCTGATTTCTGCCAGAACTCAGGAGTCACGTTTGCCATAAGCAATTTCTAAGAATGGAAGATAGTAGCCTCCTAAAGCAAAGTCCACATTCCAGCCCTGTGTGCTCAGGGGTACTCTATCTTAGAGAAGAACAAAGCAGGTGTTAAACGAACAGAAGAAAACAAGAGGAAAGAGTGTATCTTTACTTTTGAAAGGTGATGCTCATTAAAAAGTGAGTAAAGAGTACTATGCTTCCTTGGTCTCTCCTAAATTCTTCCATGTCCCTCTTTAGCTTTGGGAGACTTGGAGTTTATCAAATGCAGAAGTACATCATGTGTAACCCATAAATAGCTGAAGACAGCTGGACATGCAGTTCTGTTAGAGATTATCACTGAAAAATAATAGAGCTTATTTTCATGGAACGGTAGATTCTCTGCATGTCAGACTTTTTTTATTGGGCAACTTAGTTTTTAGTGGTGGCACTACAATCACAATGGGTTTGAACATGCATCAAGTAGGCTAGAGTAGAGACACCTGCCTATGCTTGGTTGACAATTTTAGTTCCAATACTTTCCTTGAGATGTGATCATTTTCTGTGGGTATATATTCAAGTCAGAAATATAGTGGGTTTATGATTAACTAGTATTTTTCCATAAAAAATCTTTCCCTATAGGGTTGGTTTAGTTGGTTTAAAGAAAGTGATCCTACTTCCAGAATTAAGACCTGAGTCATAGAGATTAGTGTTTCCAAAGGTATATTCTTATTAATAATAAATGATGTGTTCTATGACCTGGACAACCTTCTGAATTTAGCCTATTATGGGGAGCATCAACCTCTGTTAGGTACAGTGATTATCATCATGGCTATGTCAATCCTCAAGATATTCCCATATCAAAGAGACATTCTTTCCACAATAAATCAGGATAAACTTTATAGGCTCCCTCTGAGCCACAACATTGAGTAAAGCCGTAAATAAGACTGGCTGTTAGGGCCTGTTCCAAAATATGCCAAGATATTGATAATGCTGTGTGTGTTTATCAATGTAAAATTTGGAAGGCCTACCTAATTAGTGTTTAGTACAAAGGGCATGCTCATGCTCCTGAGAACATCAAGTCAGAGAGTCTTAGACAAGTCAGAGGTTGGTGCTCAGTCAGATGTCAAGGATAACTGGTGAAATCTAATGTCGAAGACTTCAAAAGCTGTGAGATTGTTCTGAGCCACCTGTAATTTAATGGAGGAATGAGGAAAACAGCAGTTCCAGTACAGGGCCTGTTGTATTAACTTCTTCCAAGACATTTTCTTACAGGCACTTCTTATCAAATTGGCAGCTTATTTGGTGACTTGATATAGACATAAATGTGCATTTGTAGAGCATACTGTTTCTAAATTCAGAAAGGTCATCAACAGTTGGACTTCATTCTCTCTCTATGTGAAAATACAATTGCCTGTTGAACTCTTTCAAGATCATTAATGATTAAAAAAAAAAAAAAAAAAAAAAAAACCCTCCTCCACTAACATGCCCAGAAAGTGACAATGCTGCAAAGCACCAGTTCTTGATTAGAGAAGCAAGATCCTCCTTCCCTCCTCATTTTCTAACTCTTTGTCTTTTTACTATATTTTCTTTAGATATAATCCCAGTTCACTAATTGATTCCTTATTTTTCTTATCTGATATTTAAACTATCCAGTAAGGTCTTGTTTTTATCCACCCTTGCATTTTTCATTCTCCAAGTATCATTTTTTTTCACATGTATCAGTTTATTCCTGATTGTTACTGTTTCATGCACAACTTTGCTAATGTATCCTCGTGTTTCTTTTAAACATACTCTACACGCGTGTGTGTGTGTGTGTGTGTGTGTGTGTGTGTATTTGGTAATTCCTGTATCAATACTCCTTGACATCTAAATATTTTGCTTCTTTTAACTCTTTCTGATCATAGTTGACCTGTGTACTTGATGACATTCATCTGTATGTTGTATCCCAGCTATGTCTGGTCCTGTGGTCTGAACTGAGAACATTTTTATCAGAAATGTATTTTGCTCTGAGTATGATAGGGAGGGATACTCATTTTAATCACTGTAGTTCTTTTCTTGATTCTGCAGGGAAATCAGTGCCACCCAGAGGAGCCTCAGCCTCTTGATGGCGATGTTGCTGTTGACAACTTGACTTCCCAATTTGTTGATTCCAACTTCACTCCATCAATTTAATCCCAGTTCACTGTTGGAGAGAGCATGTGTGTAGGAGCGACTTGGAGATTTTGAACACATAACCAACATATTAGAAAACTAGCAACTTCAAAGAGTATGCATAGTATAGCTGTTTTGTGATAGAAGAGTCTGTTAAGATACTTAACAAGAAATGAACTACAGAAATATTTTCAACAGTGATAGAGTTAATATGCACTAACATTTATGAGACAATTCTTCATGACACATAGCATGGGAACTAGTAAATGTCAAAAATACTAGATTACATTCCAGAGGACTTAAGTTCTGATCCTTTTTACCACTCCTGTATTATGAACTGATGCTTTACTCTCTATTGTGTCTTCTCTTAAATATATATCCATGCATACATTTTACCTCTTAAATTCAATGGCCTTATTTCATCAAACTTTTTTCTCAAGCAAATAGCATCTAGAAAAATTAACAGATATGAATTTCAAACCTGTATTTCTCTAATAACTAAGAATAAGGTGACCAAAAGTTGGTAGTTATAGTGACAAGAAAAAAATGACTAATAATTTGGGTAATCCATAAAGTGAATAAATTTTGTCTATCCATTTACGAATATGAGATGGTACTATCTAACCACTTAAATTTTTTCCTTAAATAAGTTTGAAAACATTTCTCTACTCTTCTATTAAGTAATCTTCCTTGATTTACCCATGATAAAATCAGAAAGTACACAGAAATATTTTATATATTTGCTATGTAATTATATAAAGAAAGGGTCAGGAAGAAAAGAAATACATACTGTTTTACAGTATGAATTTTCTTTTTTGATCCATTTTATTTCTTTACGTTATTATTATTATTAAGGACAATTTCCACATAGAGTTAGTATGTTTGATTTTTATTAAATGAATTATGGATTTTTATAGTTGATTTTATTTTAAAATAATTATTTCTCTCAATCTTTGAGAATATTCTAATTTATGAACTTGTCTAATAAAGGGCAAAATTAAAATTTGAATTTAATAGTTTTTTCCTGAGAAATATGTATGCACATAGGAGGATTTACAGCAATATATCTATGTTCATGTTAAACACATAATTTTTCCTTAAATTTCTGGTTAATATTTAACTTGTGTATATCTGATATTTATCAACATACTTTTTTATTTTTTAATGACTACATAGATACACTCACATTATAGATAAACATATATACTGTTTCAAGTTTTAGTTATTAAAGTCATGTTAAAGTGAATTCTGAATTCTCTGTTTGTCCTTGTACTAACCAACCACTAGCCCAATTCTTAGAATGCCAAATTATAAGGTAAATTAATTTCTCTCAGAGAAGTTGCACAGATTATATTCTCTCTAATAGTTTGCAGGATTCCCTACTTCCCATTACATTTCCAATGCTGAATATTATCAATTTCAACTCTTCATTCTGGTATTTGTGAAAGGTGAGGATAATTTTTTCCATTGTTTGTTGCATACCCAATCATTGCCTCTTTCCTTTGTGTCTAAAACTTTATGTGATGAATTTTGTATTTCATCTACCAAATCCCTATCTTCTAACATTTATCTCATGTTTTTAATTTCTTTCTCTTCTGCTCTAAATTCTGAGACATTTCTATAAGCTTCTTACTCAAACCACTTATTTGGAGATATATCCATTAAATTGGTTATTCAGTAGTTCAATTATCTTCTTTTTTAATTTTGCAATTGTATTTTAGATTCCTAGGAACCGATTTAATTCTCTGGCTGGTACTTTTGTTACAGCAACTTTTGAGAGACTTCCTCCAATCTCAGGATATAGTGTCCCAGAATCACCTCTATCTGTTCCTACTGATCCTACCATTTCAAACCACTGGATTTTTATCTCACTTATTTACAGTTGGGTTCATAACTGTATATAAAGGACCAGGTTGGGATATTTGATGGACATTCATTTCCCTGAAGAACAGTCAACTCTCTAAAATTAGAGCTCTTCCTTTGAAGGAGAGTTAGGGGTGCCCAGGGAGGAGGGAGGTTGGCCGCTATGCTATTGCAGACCAGGCCAGTTGAGTAGACTTTGCCTGGAGAGGTTTTTGCTTCTCGGGCAGATATGCTTCTCCCCTCCCAGTTCATGGTGGTGGTTGTAAGGATCTAAGTGAAACTGTTCATCTTGCTCTTTTCCCCCTGTATGTCCACTTTAAAAAAAAAAAAAAAAAAAAAAAAGTCCTTCTCATTTCATATTTTTGTTTTAGGAAGAATGATTTGAAGTATCTTATCAGTACATATGAGAAGGGGAAGGGGGCGGGGGATCATGCTGGGTCTGTGCCCTGACATCTGCCTCATTACCTACTAAAGTTCTTTATAATTTCTCTGGTGGGGGCTGGGGAGTACAGTTTACTGAGGTAACAATCACATGCCATAAAACTCAGTTGACTTTAAGTATAGCCTTTCTCCTGGGTTCTTGGGAGGTTGCACCCATCCCAAGTTATGACTGGTGCCTTTCCTTCCTCTCCATTTTCCCTCCTTACATTCCATCTTCCAAGATTTCCCCAAATTTTCTGCCCCACAGCTACCTCCTTTTAAAATGACCATAGTTTCACTTTTTAAAGTGTTTACTTTTGTGTTCTTTAAATGAAACCTTAAACAAAAGAGGACATACTGTCATAGACTTTAGTCTACTTACTCCATAGTTTTTATTTTTTTTAAATTGTCAACTTATTATTGCATTTATGACTGTACAGTTTAGGAGCATAGGACACATATTCATTCATTTCCTGAAGATGCAATTGATTTGTGGAGAAGACTCACTAAAAATTGCAACAATTATCATGCTATCCTATTTTGGAGGGAAAATTGGGAGTCTTTGGAAAGACGAAAATTTCAGAAGAATGTATTTTTTTTTTGAGACTGATTTAGATATATTTTCATGTACATACTTGCATGTATTAAAATACATGCAAATTTTATCACACATATATGTACACATCATAAAACATGAAAGTTTACAAACAAGTGTAAATATATGCACTGTTCAAATGTATATCAATACAGTAAATAAAATAATACAAACTTAAATATATAGATTTTTAAAAAATTTAACAAAATTGGCTCATGCAAATAATTTTTGAAATTGGAAAATCTGAAATTTGCAGAGCAGGCCCACTGTCTGAAGACCCAAGGAAGAACTGAGCTTGTAGTCTTGAGTCTGAGGAACACAGAATGGACACAGAATTCCTTTCTTTTTGAAGGACCTCAGTCAATATTCTTAATCCCTTAAAACTGATTGGATGAGAAGAATTTATTAAAAGAAATATATATCTTACAAGAACCCTATACATCACCAAGCATAGTGCTTTGATTCTAAAATAAAACTTACTTGATTGATTTGGACTTGATGGTATGTACTTAAAAATTCAACCAGAGTTCCATTTCTGTTGAGACTGAGTGTGTGTGTGTGTGTGTGTGTGTGTGTGTGTACATATATAGTAGGTATATTTCAATGCTAACATTAATTTAGATTCTATTACAATATGTATTTATGGCCCCACTATTCCAAGCTTTCTATATTTCTCACGTAATACATTCTGCAACAGTCTCACATTAAACCATCTACCAGAAGGATTGACATTAGTTATGGGATAGAGTAGTTGCAGCTCTTTAGACATATAACTACTGTGCCATTTTGATGTAATTCTGTATAAATTTCAAACATTTCTATTTAACATAATCAAGTGGTATGAAATCTTCTTTTTAAATGGCAAGTATACAGTACTAGCTCAATTGGCACTTAGCAACAGTCCTTTTACAATATGCACAATAGCTTCCAGCAGGGAGTTTTTTAAGGACCATCCTTTGAGAGCACAAACTCACACATGTACAATCAGGAGACATCAAGGTTCTATCTCCAGCTCCCCTTGAGATGTTATTTAGCTAATGTACAAATGTTACAGCTAAGCAGTTAAGCCTGAAAAATAGAACACACAGTTAGTTGTGTGCAGGTACACTCATTTTTCATTCTCTTGGCTAACATCTTCATATCTTAATTCTACATAAAATAATATCTAGATTGAATTGGGATTAATTTTTACTGTATAGGCATTTTCATCTTTTAAAAATTCTAGTAAGGAGCATTTGTAAGTATAATTTTTTTTATAGCAGCAGATCACCATGAAATGGATATGCAGTGAAAGATGTTGCTTGATTATATAATACTAAGTTTTTCTGTCAGATCATAATTATGTCATAGGCTGCTGACACTTGCCATTGTAACAAAGGACATACAAACCAGTATTATTCAACTGCACAGCACACTTCTGAGAGGTGGGTTCTGGGTCTTATTCATCATTGTATCTGAGTGCACTTGGTGTCTGATATATGGTTCACATACAATTACTATTTGAATGAATATATTAATAAATGAACAAGAGAAAAATGATTCCTTAAATAAATCAATAAAATCTGATAATCCAGAGCATTGTGTACAACCTATATCCAACCAAATCACCATTTCCCATCCCATTTCACCCAGCCTCTCTTCACTGTGCCCCATCTCTTAGACTGTGGAGACATAACCATTGTCAATCTTCTTAAATTGACTTGACAACTCTGAGACTGTATGGAAGAAGAATGAAACATAGGAAAACCCCGAGGTTTCTAGCCCAGCTTCCTTCTCTCTAGATTTTACTTGTTAATCGAAACGCTTCTGTGTTAATCTGCTTTTTGTCAGTGTGATCAAAATACCCAAGGAGAGCAACTTAGTGAAGGAAAAGTTATTTTGGCTCACAGTTTGAGAGGTTCAGTCCATGGTCATCTCAGTTCAGTACTATAGCCCTAAGCAAGGCAGAACAACAGGGTGGAAGGGTGTGGTCGAAGGAGCATTGCTCAGTCATGCCCCACTTGCTCACAGTTCCCACCCTATAATCCATTCAAGTTACTAATCCAACAAACGACTAAATCCACTGATTACGTTACAGCTCTCATGATATAGTCATTTCACCTCTGAACAATTCTGTCTTCCAGATGAGCTTTCCAGAGTCTATCTTATATCCAAAATATAACAACCTTAAATTCTGCAGGTTGATAAATAAGGCGATTTCTTTCTAACTATCACGCTTAATAAGGTTTTGGGGTGATAGTGGAAACCAGGAGGGTTTCAAGTTATTGCATGGAACACCAACATCACACTTCTTCATTTTATTCACATTTCTACTTCCATTATTAAGCTCAGTTGCAAAAAAAAAAAAAAAATCTTGTGATTTAAGGGCCTCTAATCATGTACTAATGAATATTTTTCTCCTTTCACTTTTTCATCCTGTCTTAATCATAGCCTTTAAAGTAATGTCAGAGTGCCATTATTTTTGCAGCAGACAGGGAACTTAGAAAATGAGTAATCAACTTCCTCCCCATTTGACAGATCCAAAAACTAAGGTTACAAGTTGCGTGTAGTTTAGATCACAGTGGTATCAGACAATTCAGCTTGTAGTCAACTATTTTTACTTTCTTTCAAAATTGCCACAGAAAATACAACACTCACTTAACTCAATTTTGATATTTATTAACCTTAAAACTTTGTAGGTAGGTAGCATCTTAGTATAACATCAAGTCATTTTGTAGGGGAAAAATCTGGAAAACATGGGAGCCATTGAATTGGTTGTAATCCACTTCTTAAAACTCACTATACTTATGCTTAATCCCTGAAAAATAGAATTATTTTTTCTTTATTCTTGTTACACTTTGCAAAGGTGAGAACATCCAGATGAGTAGAAAGTGTACTTGGAAAAAGTGGGGTTTTTATTAATTCTACTCTTTCAAAGCTATTCTCCCTTGCCTATGTTAGTATTAATGTTAACTTGAAAGATTTTATCAATAAAGGGGAATAATAGAAGATCACAGTCAGCATAATTACCCACAAAAGGACACAAGTGAAAACCATAGAGTTAATTTCAAGAAGGCACTTAGGGTTTTATGTCCTCCATACGCAGCCTCCTTTCAGCCTCTCCATGAACAGCCTCGAGTGCACTTGTTGGCTAAGGCAATATGGGCTGGGCATTTGATTCCTCTGTGTGCTGAGTTATTTAATAGAGATCTGAAAATTCTCAAATAAGACTAAAACTGTGTAAGCTTAACAGAAACTGGCAACCTGCCATGGAAGGCTTTTGCAGAGTCTAGATTGAGGCAATTCTAAAGACTCTAAACTTTGCCATGGGATGAATTTGGGAGATCTATGCCATCATTTGAGCTCCCTATACACCCCCCTCACCTTTTACAAACGATAACTGACTGCAAAATTATGTCATAAAGCTATGAAACTTAGGTAGGCCATGGAAATATAGAGAAAAGGATGTTTCAAATATATAAAAGAGGATAAAAGGGGTTCAAATATTAAAACTATCACTGACCATTTCTAATTTTCACTAACACACAATGATATGTTGAGAAAATATTCACAGAAATAAGGAGTCCCCCTCCAATTAAAACCTCTGTGATTTTATTTTTAAATATATAAGTCTCTGAGCAATGAGAAATGTTAACTAACCACACTTGCTCCTTTCACTCTAAAACCTGAGTTTTAAAATAACTAGGACTGGTTAAAACTAATTGTTTAAAAACTGGTCAAAGCTAGATTATTGGCTACTTCACAATTTGAAAAGCCGTAACTAATTTAAACCATTAAAATCATCTGTGGAGACAAATTGCAAGCCAAGTTTGGGGTGGAAAAGATCCAAAGTCTTTGAGATATTAAATTTAAAGGTTCACTCTCTTACTTTTAAAACTCTAAATTACAACATCATGACCCTGATGCAATATATTTTTAAGAGAGTGTTGTGGCACGGTACCATATGCAATTATTTCACTGCTAGGCAAAACGTCCCATCATTCAAAGGAAATAAAGTTTAAGAAAGTTATAAAGTTCGTTTCTTTAGAAACATGTGCCATTTACATCACCAAATTCTACTGTACAGTTGTGTCCTATCAACTTTTGGGATCCCTGCCTAATATAATATTAGTTTTTCAAAATTGTTTCTAGTTTTCTTTGAGATTCGAGCCTAAAAGCAAATCTTTTTTCAATGGCAAATAAAGAAATAACACCAAAAAGACAAATCATAAAAATGAAAACGATCTTTTCTAATGATTTTCAGTCTTATCAAGTATTTGATGATCTAAGTTTAAATATCATCGTTCTAAGATTTCTGCCTTAACAGCTTTATATAATTGTTATTGCTGCCAATTTAAACTTAGGTTTTAAATGAGTAACTTAAGCCAGAAAAGTTAAATATTATTTGGGTTTTCTTCTGAGTTGGAAATAGAGTTTAAGTTGGCTCAGTAATAGGTAAAAGATTTTTTTTTTTTTTTGCTCCTGCTGAATCACATCTAGAAGGTCTACTTAAATTCTTGCATCTTTCCATAAATCGCTGAAAGAAAAATAAGCAAAAGTGATATGGGCGCCAAATAAATGCATTTTCTAAGTGCGGATTAGAAAATAATTCCCTATGCCTTTTGTTTATACTCACCATTACCTCCCAGAAGAGATATTACACTTCAAGTTTCAACTTGGAATTCCATAAATTATTGAAAGAACATTCTATACCATAACACACTAGGATTTATTTAATTTATCCTTATACTTATGCCCCTCAGGAAGATTATTTCCTCTGTTTATGGGACATTATGATCAGTTGGATCTGTGTGAATGTATGACAACACACCCATGTACACACACACACACACTGCCTACTGAGAGGCAGAGAGATGAGTGAGAGAACATCTGCAGGTGTTAAACTTTTTATAACTGGTCTTTGAGTAGAACATATATTCTACCTAATATGTATGGGCAATATCTATGATTAAAGACAGCCAGTGACTAAAATAACAGGTACTCGTAGTGATATCTTTAGGGCAGGAAAATAGAAATATGTTATCTTTCCAGATGAAATGAAATAATCTCCCATATGTTGAAGGTGCTCCCCTTCCTGTGATAGCATAAAATGTCTCTATCTTTTCGGGTACCAGAGGAGCAATTACTAAATATTTCAGCTTTCAGAAATATGTTTCAATTCAGAAACAGAGTTAATTAGGAAAATCTGTAAAGGAATCCTTTCTGAGAAAAATTGGACTCCATTAAAAAATCCCTAATAACATAAAAGTAGAAATAGTTCAAATCAGCAAAGATGACTGTAAAGAACTATAAGTAAAACTGTAAGTAAAAATAATTTCCTTGGACTAAAATAACCCAAGACTGAAATTCTTTGGAAGAGTTTCCCCTATTACTGAAAAAATGCCCAAAGTTAGTCTTCCAAGGCCACGTGTCTCACTCTCATTAGTGGTTAGCCTGGCTCTCAGAAGGTGTACTGTCCTTCAGTATTATTTTGACTTACGCATGAACAAAAGCCCTTTGACTTGATATATTTTAATGTGACAGTAGTTGAAACTCAGAAAATACTTTAAGGACTTAAAAAACACTTTTTAAAGAATTTTGGATTATCAAAAGGAAAACGAAAAATTACAAGAGAAATAAAAGCACTTAAGTTTAATATAACTGAATATATTTTTTAACCACAGATATTCATATCAAAGATTTCACTGTCCAGTTAAGCAATGTGCATATTAAGAAATACAGATGAGAGGACATGATATTTATAATAGTAAATGTTCAAGGGACAGTCTTCTGTTATTGGGGAAGTCTTTGCAGAAAGATAAAGGATTACTATTAACTTAAAATGGTGTGCTAGAGAGATAAGATAGTATACATCATTTATTAAGAGCTGATCATACAAGATTGGGATTGTAATTAGAATAAGATATACTCCATGTTTGTATAGATATATCAACATAGACTGTCATGTATAACTAAAAACAACAAATAAAAAACATTAATAAATAAATAATAGAAAATTTTAATATTGTAGTCAGTTGTAGTAGGTGCTTTTGAGTAGGAAAAAACCATTTTAAGATTTGAAGAATAGCCAACAATAATATGTTGCATATTTCAATATAGCCAAGAGAGTAAATTTCAAATGCCTCACCACAAAATTAAGTATACAAGAAGATAGATATATTAATCAGCTTGATGCAATCATTCCACATTGTATTCTTAACATCAAAACTTCTCAAAACTATTGTTAATAAAACATAAACTGATAAAAAATAGAGAGCTGATCAGGCAGGTGTCTTCTCAACTCATTGTTCAAAAAGTTGGTAGCCTGTAATTGGCCGTGGTTGGAGTAAGTACAGCACTGAATTAGGAAATGCTACACATTGAGGATATTTTGTTTGATTTTTGACAGCCACTGAACACTTACTGGCACACTATAGTTACCAGTGGGGGGGAAAATCAGAAAGAGAATCAAGAAAGAAGATATGGAATGTGAAAAGTGGTGATCCAGGAAAAAGTACTGTTTCAGTGCACTGACTGGGTCACAACGGCTGGAACTTAGGGTATGAGGAGAGATATGGAGAGAGAGAGAGAGAGAGAGAGAGAGAGAGAGAGAGAGAGAGAGAGAGAGAGAGAGAGAGAGAGAGAGAGAGAGAGAGAGAACGTATACATATCAGAAGGAATATGCAGGGATATGATTATGGTGACTTGAAATGATGTCAAAGAACTTGAGACTTATCTGAGAGATCAGTGTCTCACATTGTGGTCCTTCAATTATTCACATCAAATTACCTGCAAAATTAAAATTTCTGACTATAATTCTAGACCTACTAGAAAAGAATCCCTGGAAGTAAACTCAGACATTTTTATTTTAAAGATATCTCCCAGGTATCTTAATGCTCACTCAAGTCTAAGAAAAGAACGATATGTTTTTAGGTAGGGTTGTCTGGAATGTTTCCCATAGACTCATGTGTTAAAGGCTTGTTACCCAGTTTGTAGCACTATTGGAAGGGAATGGAACCAAAAATGGAACCTTGTGGGAGGAAGCTGGGCACTGGGGAGCCTGCCCTCAGAGGGGGATATTAGGACCCCTGTTCCCTTATTCATATCCTCTCTCTCTCTGTCTCTCTGCTTTCTGACTGCTGAGATGTGAACAGACTTCATCTGTCCTCTGTCATGATCTTTGGCCACCATAATGTACAGAGCTGCCTTCAGTCCCAAAGCAACGTACTCAAGTATCCATGAACTGAAGCCTCTGAAACCATGAGCTGAAATAAACCTTTCTTCCTTTATTTGTCTTAAGTATTTAGTCACAATAATGGAAAGCTCACTAACACTGTTGCAAAAATACACTTTTAAAATTTAGATATGTTTGTACATATTTATGGGATACATGATGATAATTCAATATATGTATACAATATTTAATAATCAAATGAGAGTAATAGGCACTTCTAAATCCTTTCATGGTGAGCTTGTCCTTAGCCCATTTCCAGAGGGATGTCAGGATGGAAAAGAGACACTACTTTTGGGAAAACCCATTATATATGGGTTTCTCCACCTCAGTACTATTGGTTTCTGGAGCTGAACAGTTCTTCATTATAGGAAGCCATTATGCACATTATAGAAGGTTTAAAAGTAGCCTGATCTCTGTGCACCAGATATCAGGAGCATTTCCCCAAATTGTGATAACCAAGGATCTCTTCACAAATTAGCAAATGCTCCCTCGAAGGTCAAAGCACCTCTGTTTGAGAAGCATTGCTCTCTTTGGCTGTCTCTTTACTGTCGTTACTGATATAGAAATGACCTCAGTCCACAACTGAAATTCAATCTATAAGTCTGACTTCACCATTTCAGGACTTTCATAGATAACTACATGTTAATATTCTATAAAGATCAAATAATTTACTTATTAGTATTATGGTTTCTTAGCAAAGGGACTGCATTTCCAAGAAAATAATATTGAATTAAATAATATATTCTATGACTATTACTTAAAAGCCTGCCTTCTCATTTTGCAAACTACTCCTAAATCATTTCCCCATCTTCTCATGACGTATCTAAAATTCTTTCTGTTAAAGATACTTTTTTAAGGTTATGAATTCTCCATGGAAATACTCTATTAAAATGCAAAACTGGACCTTCCTTGAAAATAAAATCTTTTTAGCCCATTAGTAGAAATAGTCTCATCTACTCAGGCAACTCCTTGATGAAAGAAATGTTTCTCCTTTATCCTCACATCTAGAAAGTTAGAAAGACATCAGAAGAAAGGAGGGGATTAGAAAGGCAGTTGGAGTGAGATTTCGGGGGGGGGGGGGGATGACTGATTGAGATAGTTTTAAGGGCTGATCTTGATTATGTGTTTCTTCTTGTTTGCTCTCTTTGTCCACCCACCCACAAAATTTCTTACTTGATGATATGGACCTCTGGGTAGTGGATGGAAAAATTTAAGGCAAAGCCTCAGAATCTCTAAATTGTTCTGGTATTGTGTCTTCCTTGTTACAGTTGGTAAACTTCCAAACAAGCAATTTCTGAATTTTTGTAGATGGTGACACTGCTTGCCAGAATGGTGGCATAGTTGGTAGACTGTTAACATTTGCTGGTGTGAACATTCTGGAGAATGCTCTTTGACAGTGCAGAGATTGTATTTCACAATGTCTTGTTGGCATTTTACATATTGATTTAATGTCTCCAGTTGCTCAAGGAAGATGTTCAGTATTTAGTAATTGATATTTCTAGTGGCAAAAAAATTTAAGGATATACTTATAACTTTGATATTCTTTTGCAGTTTTTTTTTTTTAATGCAAATTGTACAACTCAGCAAAAATATTCTGGTAAGCATTGGGATCTCCTAAAATCTCAGTGATCTTAAATTTATTTTCATAGGGCCATGCTTCATTAACAGTTGTTTGTCAAACTATCATGTCCCAGAGGAAATTTGAGTCTTGAAAACCAGTTGTCAACTATTCCGATTGCACATTGGTTTAAATGCCATTGAATATGTCTTGATTGTCAATCCTCACAAATTTCAACTGTCAATTCCTGCCTTTTAAAATAAATCAGATTGGCATCTTTTAAAGCATCCTTGGAGGGTGCAATGCAAAGCACTATAAATATAAACATATCTTTATACATATGTGTATATATATATATATGGTATATGAATGTGCACTCTTTTTTCTAGTTATGATAATTTTGTCTATACAAGACTCAAAATCATGGCAGATGTAAAAAAACCTCTCACACACATATGAATACACAAAAATCACACACACAAACACATATATACACAAGTTTAAGAAATGGCTTAAGGGTGAAAAATAGCAGTGTACTTTTCACAATAATGTTAAGGAGACCTCTTTACCAAAATTATTCCCTTTCCATGATGTGTAGTTCTTAGATTTTCATTTAAAATTTTCTTTCTTTTCATCAAAACAAGTACAAATGCAGTTAATTCTTGAATGAGAAAATCTGTTAAATACCTGCTGTTTAATTGACTTAGGGTGAAGAGTTTGAAGAGAGGGGAAAAAGTTGTCAAACTGTAGGCAGAAGGAAAAAGGACCAAATAACACTACTTTATAATTTTGTCTAAAGTGATTTTTGGATACCAATGATTTAATAATCAACTTGAGATGCCAGATATTAAGTAATGTAGAAACTATATCTATTCTTTCCTTCCTATCCAGTCTATAAATGTAAAATAATAAGCTTGTAAAAATTAATTTAAAACATTAATTCTCATGAAATTGTTCTTGATAATCAAGGAAATTAAAAATAAAATTTAATATATATTGTTTATCATAAATAAAATATGATAAAAATGGCATCATTTACTTGTCTCTAAAAAGTAACTTGGTAAACTGTTTTGCTACACAAAAGGACATGTATTAAATACATATAGAAAGTATAATAATTCACCTTCCTTTTATTTCCTTGAGTGCATAGCTTTATATCAAAGGATTATCAATGTGAAACAAGAATGAGAAACAAATAAAATGGAACATTGATTAGCAATGAAATTTCCCCACTCTTATTGTTTCATGACTGACTATTAGTATAATCAATCATTTTATTTATCCTTGTGAGACTGACAGATATTTTTGAAGAAAAATAGGTAGATGACGCTGAAGAAGCCATCTGTTTCCACTTAGACTCTGAAGGGAGAAGGGTAAAAATAACATATTCAAAGAGAAAACTTCTAACTTAGCTACTTTACTGTCATACCCAATCTTACCACATCCAATATTCAAAAAGTTGAAGAGGTTAAACACACACATTAAGTTTGATTTCTTCCATTGTGTGTTGTGTTTAAAATATGTACTGTTATATTTTTGTATTCCACAGAGAAAAAGCTCACTTGCTTAAATTCTATCCACATGTATCTTTGACGGGAGAGAATATCCATTCTTTTTTCTTTTTAGTAAGCCATTAAATTAGCTTGCTCAGTGAACCCAATTGTTTAAAAACAGAAATTTGACAGACTACGAGTACAGTTTATTAATTGAATCCACATTTATTTCATAAATGAGTAATATTGCTACTGAAAACATTCCTTGCTATGCAAAATAAGGGGAAAATGAGTAGATTCATGAAAACATACTTTTCTCAGTGTGTAAAATTGGGAGTGAATAGTTTAAATTTTATTTTAATTCTATTATACTTCTAAAACTTAACTCCCTCACACTTTTGTCATGAAAAGTTTCTAGGATATCAGTCCCATAAACCACTTCTCCTTGACTCCATCACTTTTATTCCACAAGAAGTAATGGATGTAAAGAACCCAATTGAGAACAAGGTGGATATTTGAGACATTGATCCATTGACCTAATGATTGGAAGCTTTGCCTAACACCTGGATGGGAAGCATTAATTGGACTTTCAATCTAAAATGGGTTTGTAAGATTATTTGATCACTGAATGAATAAATTTATAAAACATTAGCTAAACTAAGTTATATATGAAATATAAATTTTACATTATAGGAGTATGAGTTCAGTATAGGTGAATATCCTGTCTTTAGGGGATTTCTAATAATTGTGTTTGTGCCATTATTTCTAAGCCAATATTTCATCCTTACTGCTTTCTTTTATGTTATACCTATTGATCAATCTCAGTTCTTAGGGTGTGGTTATTCTTGCTCTCTATATGTCATTTTCATTGTCGAGGTATTGTGCAATATTTTCTCCTTCATGCACTATGCTTCGTGTGTGTGTGTGTGTGTGTGTGTGTGTGTGTGTGTGTGTGTGTGTGTATCTGTGTGAACTTCTCACCTGAGGAGTGAGGTAACTCTGCATTAGTGTCAAAAAAGATCACTAGTGTTCACCAGTTGCAAGACCCGTTGACCTAAGAAGCAATTCAACCAGGACACAGAGCATTACCAATGTGTCCTAAAAATGATCTCTCTGAGTAACAGCACTGATTAAAAATTTTAGAGTTGGAGTTTCTGCTTCGTTCTGTCTTATGCCTTGGTTCTATGCTGGGACTGATACTTTGTCCTCTTGCTCAGCTTGATTGGCTCATATAAACACTCCTGTGCCTTTACCCAGAAGTTCTCAGCTGGTTGCTGACTTTGTGGCTAAGAGGAAGACCGTGTTCATTACAGTGGAGGCTAAAGTGAAACATACCAGAGTTTCAGAGCCAAGAGTGCTGCTGGGGGATTAGGTCAGTAGAGGGTACTGGAGACAACCAGAGTATGTACCATGTAATAGAGAGCCAAGACTCCAGCTCCAGCAGAATGAACAAAAAATCTGATGGATGTAGTGAAAAAAAAATAGAGGACAAAGTTTATGGTGAGAAGTTCAGGGATTAGAAAGAAGAAATCAAAGGAAAAACCACTTTTAAAAAGGGGAGTGATCTCAACTGATTGTCTCAATACTAATTTTAAAACCTGAAATTCAGAAGATGCTCAACTAATTCTGGCTGGTTTGATAGGTCATGGAACATACACAATCATGACTGCAGGACCTTTCTCTTGCAGCTTCTTCTGTTCTTATGATAATGGCATCATTCCAGATGAAATCCCTACCTTGACCAACCAGGTCGGATATGCTGCGCTTTGCCTTACTTCCGTGGTTTCTTGCTGCCTGGACATCTGCTCTCCCAGCTCACCTATTAGATTGATGCACATTGTAAATGTATTCAACTGATGTCTGCATGCATACATACATGCACAGGTGCTTAATGCAGGCTTCAGTACCTGCATTCCTCCATGGAGGCAAGTCACTGCAGCTGGATTCACTTCTCCAGCCTTGCCCTTCCTTTCCTGGTTTCTTCTCCTCACTGTGCAGATAAGCTTTCTGTTCTCCCCAGGCTTGCTCCCAATCTATGAATCAAGACAAGGGATTAACTCTTATCTCTGCTCTCCAACTTCTACTCTAAAGCTGTATGGTGCTCTGTCTAGTGCTATCCATCTCATTTCCTCTTTTCCTGGGTTGCTGACATCTATTAAAGTTAGACCTTTATTCCTTCATTTTCTATAAGCCCCTGATTGACTTCAGCATAGTGGGAGGGATAAAATATCACCTCTCATGAAACCTTGGAGAGGGAAAGGACTGGCTTCCTGTCAGAACTCTAACAGGAAGACAGTGGCCACATTCAAAATATTTAACAACCAATATAGCAGAGGCACTGATCAATCAGAATCATCTCTGCTCACACAGGCTAGAGACCCTTTGCTCTGTCAGGCACTAACCCTGTCTTGATAGAATTGTGGGGAGGTCAGGGAATTCTTGAGGACAATGGGATCCCCAGGGTTAAGGGTTGGAGGGGGATCTTGAAGAACATAGTGGTTTCTTACCAGCCAATATGGAAACATTTCAATCTCTTTACACATGGTATAGCTGTACCTGTGTGAGCAAAATACAAGAATACCCTCTCTATACAAATAGAAAGTCTAAGTTGGTTTCTATCTCTCAACTTAAAGTCAAGTGCCTGTTTAAAAACTTTGGACAGATTCAAAGACTGTCCAAAATCTTGATAAAAATTTGCATTCCCTTTAGTTTAACAGTATTTACTCTTTGTGAACTATAAATCACAAATCATGGGTAGTACTTTTCAATTAGAGCACAACTTTCCTTAGTCAATGACATTTCAAGTTTAATGGCATTTTTCTAATTTAGTCTGTGAATACTTAATATGTGCCTACGATTTGCCAGACATGGGGGACATGGCAGTGAGCATGGAGGAAAAAGTCTTGCCTACATGGAGCTAATATTTTAACCTAGAGTTTTTAATGCAAAATTTTAAATGTTAGAATTGTATATTGTTAAAATCCACACATTATGTGATTTACTGTACGTACAGTGTTCTAAGCTTTTACATACCAAAATTTGCTTTTCTATGTTGTGCATGAGTACACTTGAGTGTGTGTAAATTTACATGTCTAACAGAGAAGAAAGCTTGTCTGTTCTGAATGCATAAGAGATAAAAGGAATGGATCCTCATGTGAAAATGTTTAAGTATTATTTGCAAAACAAAAAGTAGATATAAAATATGGATATGCATAAAGGTAGTGATCTAGCTTCCAAATAAATATTATAATATTCCATAATATGTGGTAACAAATTAAGACCAAAGGGAGATTGTCGTAACCAAAAAAGGCTGAGAAGTATTTGTGCATTCCTATCCATATTGAGGCCTACTTGTTCCTAGGACTCTGAAATTCCTTTGGCAGTAGAAGGAATTTTATCAATTTGATTTATCCTAGGTGGTCAAAATCTAGGAAGGGGAGAGGGCATTCTGATTTTACACATTCATGTGCATCCTAAAATACAGTGCTAAGAGCAATGACCTAGAGGGAGAAAGCTTGTAGAATGAACGCCCCAACAGCTTAGTTTTGGATTTCATGTTCTGTGCTGGCAGATGAGAGGCACTCTATCCCCAAACAGTGTTTCATTGTTACCGCAATATGCATGAGCTTTTTTTCCAAGGAGCCTGATGGGGTGTCTGGCTGTTAAGTGCTAGGAGATTAGGTAACTTATACACTAAATTGACTAGCTAGATAAATACAGAGTTCTCAGTTTTCAGAGCATGTATATTTTTAAAAAAATATATTTAATGAAAGAAGTCAGCATGAGATTTGGTATTTCCCCCCAAATATTGAATAGAGTGAAACTGCAAGGTCATAAAAATAAACCCATCTGAATCTTCTGCCAGTTTTTTCAGAGGTGTGTGGGAGAATGTTAGAAAAATTGGCAAACAAAGAATGAGTTACAGATGGGATAAATATAACAGTTTCTATAGGTGAGTATGTCCTGCCATCTTTATTCCTTGCATCTCATCATGTCAGTCATGATGAATTGCTTCAGTCTCTAGATGGAAAGCAGAATCCTGGGAATTTGCTTACAGTGCAAATGCAGCTGCCTTTCTTGAGCTGTACTTCTGTTATTCTCCACAAACAGAAAAAAAGAAAAGAGAAAAAGTCACCCCCAGTCTCCACCTCTTTCCAGAACAAAAATTAGCAAATAGATCCTAATTCATGAATCACTTTAAAAAATTGAAAATCACCATTAAAAGGAGGGTTTCCATGGGGAAAGAAAATTGTCTATTTTGACAATTTTGAAAGTACATAAATTTTGTGACTATGTTTGGTAAAAGAATGTGTGGAAAATATGTGGAGATGAAGAAACAGGCCAACAGTTCTTGCACTAAAGTAAACAGTAAACTTTTTGCCTCCCACCTATGACACTCCCATGTCAGGGTGATTTCAAAGATCTACAGAGTGCTCATGGAAGCAGAACAACCTGCAAGATGAAAGTTATTGGTAAACATGTATCTGTTGATTCCAAGAAAAGAAGAATTTTATATTTCAATACTTTTACATTAGTGTTCTAATTCTCATACAAATTGAGTTTATTATAGAACACTGTTCAGTCCTATGGAGTCTTAAGCATTAACACAAATTCTCAGAATGCCATCATTTTCTATTGCTAACCAGCCACAAAACGTTTAAAGTCTGGCTCAGTGTTATAAATAAGTCCTTGGAAAAATGACCTAAGAGGCCTTGAGAACCTCAGGCACTGCCAGGTGTCATTCACTTTCCCTTTTAAAGGAACAGCTGCAGTGTTCACTATGTTATCCCAACGGCCTGGCCTTAAAAGTATGAGGCCATTTGTGATAACACAGCAGTGATGAGCCTTTGATTTATTGACTGATTTGTAATGAATATGTATGCATTTATTTTGGATGGGCATTGGATTTTCTGTCTCTCTTAGAGCACCCTACCTTAAAGTGGCCTGTCTTGGCCACTAATGGAGAAGGAGGGACAGTCTGTAAAGATACATATGTCTGGTTCACTTTCTGGTATGGTCAGCCTCCAGGGTTCTGCCATATGTCATTAGAACTCTGATAATCTAGGAAAATTCCCCACTGTGGTATTCTATCATCCCATTACTCAGTTTCAGAGGCATGAACATCAGCTTCCAGCTGGAATATGAGTGTGCTCCCTTAAGACACATATTCTACAGCATAGATAACAGAAAGTTCAATCTATTAATCTATCAATCTATGGACCAATCTATCAATCAGGCTTGCTTCTTCTTTGTTTTCAACTCTTCTCAATTTTTGCTGGTTGTTCTCTTTTTTTCCTTTCTAAGTGTGTAAAACCCTAGAAGCTATAGTTGTCAAACATTTGTCAGGCAATGTGGCCCTAAATATACAGCAATTATTTAAGCAAAATTCCAGTCACTAAGGTTAACAGAACCAGCCTATGACCTGAGGACAGGGACTTATCTATATTCACAATTACTAGCATATAATGAGAAATTTATAATTCATAACTATTCTGTTATTTGAAATCCTAGAAGGATATACATATCTATACAGTCTTATGTAATTTTCATCCTATTAGCTTCATAATAAGCAATGTGAACTAACTTTTCAAACTCTGTTCCCAACTCAATGTAAAATATACTGCTTTGATTTATGAACAAGAAGCTTCCTAAAAATTTGGTTGTAAATTTTGTCAGTGGAACTCATATCTGACTGTGTGGTTCACTAAACTGAAGGATTTTGATTAATTTTATTATTTAGTTCAATTTGACCCAGTTCATAGACAATTTTTACACTGACTATCCCCCCCATTCTAGAAAACAAAAAATATGTCAAAAATTGTTAATCATGGCATTTTAGAGCTCATGGCCCAAGTTGAGAGCCAAAGTTATACCAGTAGATTTTTCCTATTTCCCCAAATATAAACAATAATGAAAACTTAAAATGATGGTTTCAGTAGTTTAAAGAAAAAAAAAAATAGTTTTGAAAGGTTCTATCTTTGACTTCTTAGCAGTTATTATATTTTGGCAGCATTTAAAGCTGAGTCCATTTTTTTTTTCACTTGTGGTTATTTCTCATTGCTGCATTATCTTTCGTAGCATTATTAAGAGATACAAAGTACAATTAAAATGTTCTTTTACTGGTGTTATTGATATTGACTGCAACATAGCCAGTTGGTATTTTCAAATTGAAACAAACTCAATCATGCTCATGGTCATCTCAATTTGTCCTTGTTACCCACTTACATCTGTAGCAGATACATGTGTACTATTACTATGAGAATCCCAGATTTAGTCCAGGAAACAATTTCAAATGAGATACCTTGGAATTTAGTAAAATAAAGAATTGCAGTTTAAAACTATCTCAGTTTATTTGGCATTAAATTAATTTAGAGCATTCAAATATTATCCCAGTTTGGTTCTTATATTTCTCCTGGCTCATATGGAGGAGAGTGAGTGGATGAATAATAAAAGGAATTGTACTTTTTGTTCCTTCAAAATACTGAGAAAATACAGTCCTGTATTAAGAAACATTTTAATATAAAACTACTGGATAATTAGAAGGGATATGTGGCAGTAAAGATATTTTAGCTTTTACATTTTTTATCACATTGGGGCTATTTTTTTTCTTTTCCACTTTTATTATTAACCTTTTTATAGAAAATTGGCTTACCAAGAATTTATGAATTAATAAGTCTATTATAATGATGAATGATAATTACCATTTAAGTCCTGACTCATTCATCAGCTCGTTCACTGCATGTCAGGTGACACAAGAGTGTATGATTACTTGTCTGGTGAGTATTTTTCAACTGATTGTTATACTTCCTTGAACTTTAGATCCTCATACCATATTTTAAAAAGTGTGATAAAATGCAGTTAAGTAGTTTGACGAAGAAATTACAGATCACACTATAAATAACAGAAGAAGAAGTGTCTTCAATATTTTTAGAAGATTGCTCTTAGGTTCAAATGACAAATGTAGAGTACCCAGTTAGGTCAAATGAAAAGTTCATATTCAGACAGTTTCAAGGGCTGCAGGATTGGTAGTATTATAGAGCTAAACTAGTCACCATTCAATGTCAGAGTGGAAAGTTTGGACTTTCAATACAGAAACCTCCAGTCTGTGCTGTTCCTCACAGAGAGGTGCCTAGTCTTCAAACCTTGCACGTACAGGCCAGTACTTTAAATAAACACAATGGGATTAGAGGGACTTCAGGGAACAGATGTGGGACTGCCTAAAGTTTTCATTATGGAAATCAAAGCAGCAGAAAATGTCCACGTTTACAGATTGCATATGGTTTTCACTCACCGAGTGGTAGTCAATCAAGATGCTTCAAAATTGCAAACATTTTGTTTAAATATAATTTTCTACCCCCCTCATTCTGACAATACAGACTTTTAAAGCATGTGAATCTATGCTACCTTTTCACTTCAGGTTCAAAGTAAACTTCTTGTGTGAACAGCACAAGAACCCAAAAGAAGACCTGCTTTGGAATCTTCACGTTGACTTTGCCTCTTCCTCAAATCCTCCTATGACAAAAGGGATATGAGTGACATTCACAATTGTGTGCTCACCAAATAAGAATGCGCTCAATTGAAGTCTGTGACTTTTAACTCAAGATCAGAACTTTCTTAAAACACATTTTTACAAGTCCAGTGATCACTCCAGATTTGAGAATCTTCCTTTCCACCACTGTCTTAATTTTAAATGCCCTTTTTGTAGGAATACTTTATGTATTCCATAATACAAAACTTCCATAATCAAGATGAATTGAATGTTTTTGCATACAGTCCCATTCAAAAACCATTAGAGCCATAAGGTATGGGATAAAACAGTGTTTAAATACCATATGCATCCAAAGCAGTGGTTCTCAATTGTGTCAGAATCACCTGGAAAGGTCATTTAAGCTGGGCCCCATCCCTAGAATTTCTGACGTGGTAGATCTGAAGGTAGCCTTGATAACTTGCATTTTAGTACATATCCAGGTATATATCATCTTGCTGTTGTTGCTATAACACATTACCAGAGACTTCATAACTCAAAAACTTAAAAATGTATTATCTTACAGTTTTGGAGGTCAGAATTCTGAATTTGGATGTTAAAGGACTTAAAATCATGGGGATGCCTTCAAAGGCATAAGTGTGGGATTCATTTCCTTATCCTTTCCAACTTCTAAAGGCCATCTGTATCCTTTGGCTTATGGCCCCTTTCTCCATCTTCAAAGCAACAGAGCTTTGTAGCAATGGCCTCTGCTCTGCTCTCCGACTCCTTCCATCATCTTCCCCCCATTGGAACCCTACTGCCTCTCTCCTACAAGGACCCTGTGCTTACTTTCAGCTCACTTGGAAAATCCAGGAAAACAGCCTCATCTCAAGAATTTTAACTGCATCACAACCTTAAAATTTCTTTGCCATGTAAAGTAACATGTTCACAGGTTTTGAGGGTTAGGACATCTTGGGGGGCCATTAACTAACCTTCAGTTCCATATGACACTGATTATGTCACACTTTAAGGACCACTCACATAACGATAAAATAACTAACCAGCAATATCTGCTATATTTGAGTTTTACAAAACCACTGAGTGTGACCAAATCAGGCAATATTTTACAATATGATATATGGTTCTACTGAATAGATGTATGTCATAGTTCTAAATCTTTGCTCATTAAAATAGAAAGTGTACAATAAGAACAAACTAAAAACAAAAAATGGTCAAAGCTTGAGTCTACTGGCAGGCCAATTAACTCAGAATTATTGGGTATGTGACTCAGTCCTCAGTACTTTTTAAAGTTTCACCATAGATTTATCTGTAGTCAAGTTTCAGAACTACTGACACAAGGAATAGCAACTTGAACAAAGATCCCAGACATAGGGTTACCAAAATCAATTATAAGTGTGCAGTATATGTGAAATTAAATGCCTAAAGAAGTATAATTCTTCATTTTTCAACAAAATAATAGATAACTACACATGTAGGTTAAACATAAACACTCTTATACTTTATCTAAGGTCCACATTTATTCCATGTTTGGCCCATGTGTAAGTATAGCCAGGAGTAGTATTTTTAAAATCTTCTCTTTTAAAGATGAGTGCTATGAAGTTCAGGGAGATGGATTGCAGTTAACAGATCACCTAATTCGACTTTCATTACAAGTATTTTGCCTCCAAAGTCTTGCTATTACAATACTATCCTGCCATTTAACTCCCCCCAAAAATAAATTTTCAACTCAAATTACATTCAGTGCATAATGAGTCAGGTATGATGTGTATGAGACAGCAGAGTGATGTTCAGAAAAGCAGAGAACCCAGCCTTGCTTAAAGACAGTTGAGCTTATGTTGCTTTTAAAATACTGAGGCCAAACAAAACACATACCCAAGCCAGATTCAGACCACCTGGTTGCCAGTTTGCTGCTTCTAAAATACAATAAATTTTCCACTGATATGTCAGTTCCCAGTTTTTCACTCTTCAGCTATTTATTAATGTTTTCCACTTATAGCCTTAAGCTTTGGGGGTATAATTAACAATAATTACCTCCTTGAATTGCTCCTTTTCCCTTTCTCTTCTTAAATTCACATATTTGGAAAACACACACACACACACACACACACACACACACACACACACTGTGTCATCATAACTTTAAGGCAGCAATTCAGCAGCAGCCAGTCATGGCAATGCCACCATGGAACACGGACTTCTAGGATTGAATTCACTTTTTGAAACAAGAAATTCATAGAGTATTTTATTGTTTGCCAGGCCTCAAACTAGGATCAGGCTTAATGTGTTGCTTCTTTCTACTATACATATTTACTCAACGAATTTAGTGTGCATGACTGGAATCATTATTCCATACATATTATAGCAACAGTGGGTTCTTTAGTGCTAACTAAATGAAGCTTGAAAAACATTTATGTAAAAGCCAAGTGTTACAAAGGTAGAACTCAAAAAGCAGGCCTGACTTTTTTTATATGGTTATGGAAAACAATCTCTATTGTTTGTAGTGACAATGACATTAGAACAGTAAAGCAGCAGGATTTAGTATATCCACCTACAGATTTAGTCAGATGCTCAGGAAAACAAACAACAACCACCGCCAAAAAATACAGGAATTTATAGCCTCAACCATGAGGAGATTTTTGCTAATTATCCATAGATTTATTTTTATGTATTAGGAATAGGGTGTCTATTCAATTCTACCTGTGAGCAACAAATTGAAACTTATATTTAGGAAGTTATAATAGCAAACAGAACTCTAGACACAAGAAAAGTGAAGAAGGAAGAATTTAGAAATCTCATATTACTAAGGCAAGAGGGAAATTAGAATAAGTCTTTTTTTAAGGTTACTTTGACCCTCTATGAATCCAGGGTACACATTTCCCAAGACCAGTCATCTGGTAATGCCATCTCCATTATTTCACCATCTGATGCCATGAAGGATGAAGGCTTCAGACCTTGCAGTTCCCAACTGCAGTACATAATCTCCCTGTCTGAGTGTTGAGGTACTCGATGCCCATTGTATTTAGGAAACTTTTTCTTATTATTCTCCAGCATGCTCTGTTGATTTTAAACAGATCATGTTCCTGCCTGGACTCCTATTCCAAAATCAGCTGGGCTCCATCTTTTCTCTCTGCTTTTCCTCCTGTGCTCCCCATGAACTTAAATGCTATGCCCTCACTTCCTCCAAACACTATATATCTGGTCTCTTTCATTAATCTGACTTCTTTCTGACATTCCACAACACTAACATCTGCAATTCAGAACTTATTTGAAACTTGCTTCAGATTTATATTAGTCCCCAACTCCTAATAGTCAGTGAGTTTTTCTTCTCTTTCTTCACATATATCCTTTCCAAGTAGTATCCATATCCAGGGTTGTTCATGTATATTATTGGATAATTTTGTTGGACCTACTGTACATATTCAGCCAGATACTTCTCAAATATGTAAACATACCTTGTGTTTTATCATCAAAAGTTCAACATCTCCATTACTGTGCATGGTTAATGCCAGAGTTCTTACCCTCCTTCTCAACTGTGACTTCTAAATGTCCTCCTTGCTCCACAATAGAAAATGGTTAATATCCTAATCCTGCCATTTTACTATTTCCTCTCAAGTACCTTGATGTTCTCTTTAGAATGCTTTTAATTTTACTGTTGATTTTCATCCCTTTTAATTTAGGATCCACTTTAATGTCATGCTGAACT
This sequence comes from Sciurus vulgaris, assembly GCF_902686455.1. Taxonomy (NCBI): domain Eukaryota; kingdom Metazoa; phylum Chordata; class Mammalia; order Rodentia; family Sciuridae; genus Sciurus; species Sciurus vulgaris. Next base: position 37,786,069 of record NC_136468.1, on the reverse strand, counting down.
TCCTACCCAAATGTACCATCCCTCAGATTTTTAAACACCATTTCAACTCTTCAGCCATATCACTCACTACTTTCACAGTTATAGCCCATGCTTCACAGATACAGAACTTCTTCTAGTCCTTGTACCATGCTCTTTCATGCTTCTAGGTCGTTTCCTATGCTGTGGACTTAACTGAAATTCCCTTTACTGTATAGTTTATCTGGTTCTAGAGTTAGTCCTTGATACCCCTAAGCAGACTAGAGATTGTTTTCTCTATTCTGTATTTGTTTGTTTGTTTGTTTGTACCAGGGATTGAACCCAGGGGTGCTCAACCACTGAGCCACATACCCAGCCCTTTTCATTTTATTTTTTATTTTGAGACAGGGTCTCACTAAGTTGCCTAGGCTAGCTGGGGCTGGCTTTCAACTTGCAATTCTCCTGCCTCAGCCTCCTGAGCAACTGGGATTACAGGCTTGTGCCACTGGGCCCAGTATCTACTTTGTATTCTTTAATACCTTGACATACTCCACCTCTTGCAATTATCAAAACTGCATTACAAAAATTTCTGTACATATCCATCTACTGTCCTAGACAATCAGATCTTACCCAAGAGAAAGCTACTCTTAACCAAAACCAAAAGCCAGTATAGCAGTACTTTTCTGTACAGATTGAAAACAGAAAGAATTGTTTAGCACATAGAGAAGATGCAAAAAAATCTGATATCCATGTGTACCCTGCAAAGATATTATATTAAAATGGACAGGAAATGGAACTACTTTATTTGGCTAATGTCAGGAATGTGAGACAAAATTGGAAAACAAATGGGAGTCTGAGAATGATGAAGATTAAGGATTTTGCTGCTAAATGGAAACAGACAGACAGGGCTCTTGGCTCAGAATAGCAACCAACCCTCATTAGAGAAGTTTATACCCTGCCAATGAGGACTGGCTGGTAGCCTGCCTCCCTGAAAACTATTTGCTTATTTAGGGTATTTAAGGCCCAATGAACCCAAGATCTGAAAATACCAGTTCAGAAAAAACAATCCAGAATTTTAGGGTTCTGTCTAGTAAGTAAGTACAGGATAAATTCTGAGTGGCAGTGATGATTGGAAGGGATAGGCATTGTCTTAAGACACAGGTATTTGCACATATTGACCGAGGGTCCACAGTATGTCAGATCCTGTGCAAGGTGGAGAGAATTGGTTTACAAAGATGCCTCTGGTTATTTCCTTCAGTTAACTGAGGGTAATAGAGAAAATGCATGCAAATACCAAGTTTTCATAGTGCGGAAAATATAAATAAGTTAGAATGGTAATAAAACAAAACAAACAATAAACAACCAAAAAAAAAAAATACTTATATATAATAGAGGAGCCAGGACATCTAGCCCAGGAAGAGGCATTTGTGAGATGAGACTGTGGTGTGGAGCCATGTGGTTATAAAAGATTTTTAAAACTTAGTGAGCTGGGACCTGGTGGTGAGTTTAAAAAAAATGCAGCAGTTAATGAGGCCCTAAGATTTTAACAGAATTCATAATTAAATGATTATATTTTCACCGTGTTAAATATTCTCAAATTGTTCTTCAATTTCCAGGCCCTAGATCAAATTAATTTGAATTTTAAAAAAGTGAGTCTTTAAGGAAACCAAGTATAAACCATGTGTAGTAAAAGGAAAAATACTTTAATTATGTAACATATTTAAATTCAGTAAACACATGTAAATTTACCCATTGAAAAAATACTCTGTGCCTCACTCTTGCTCTTTTTGTTTCAGAATGCCAGTATATAGAGAAAAAAAATCCATTTGTTTCTTTGGTTAGCATCTATTGGTGTTTGTAAGTGACACAGCAGCCATGTGCTGCCAGAGTAAATAGCTTCCTTAGAAAATATCCATATTGAGTTTCCTGGCAGAGCACATGACCAAACCACAAATTAAACACTTTGGGAATCTATGTTAATTCACTCATTCATAAATTTCCATTTAATACAACATATTCTGATTGTAAAGAGTTGACTCAATAACTAAAGAGATTATGTCAGAACTAAAGGAGATACTTAAAATCTAATTCTACAAAAATCCATTGCTGAAGGGGTTGACCTGTGGTTCCATCAATTGCTGAATCCATTCTGGAATTAGACTGTTAATTTCCAAGACTGTCAATCTGATGTGTTTTATCAACAGTCATGTAAAGAATCTTGAACACACACACACAAACTTTGTCATTCCATTACATTTGTTCATTTGTCTAGAATTTATTATCATAGCATATGGTGTTTTACCTCACTTGTAGAATAAATATCATGGTGGGAAAAAAAGAAAATTAACATATGTGAAAGCTGCCTAATAAAGGAAGAGTGTTGATGGTTATTGAAGAAGCACCCTTTGCAACCCGGGGCAACCCAGGCCCCATTGATATAAGACAGGATCATACAGTGAAGGCTCAGGTAGGAATATGGATTCAGGTTAAAAAAAAAAAAAAGATGGCAGCAGCAACGCCTGCCAAGGAAAGTTACTACCAATAGCATTTATGCTTTTGCTTTTTTCTGTATCAGATCTACCATAGGTTTAACAGTTCATAAAGCGAAGCCAACTTTCTGAATGATCATTTAATTTTTGAAAAGTAACCATAAACTAAAAGGGAAAAAATACTGAGATATTAATCCTGGCAGCAGGCAGCAATTCCAGGCCCAAAAGCTTAATGGGGCTGAGCTGAATGGGACATAACAAGATGACTATCCTAACAAAATACAGTCTGTGTCCTCCCATGGATGAGGAATGTTCTCTCCCCCTTCGAGTTTGAACACGGGAGAACATAAAGTGCCAGTTAGACTGAGTAATGTTGCATAGCTAAATTACAGGGTTTTGTTCAGTTCTTCACTAGAGTATAAAACTCAAACTGGAAGTATTGTTTTAATCAAAGGTCTGAATAAGTAGTCCCTCATAGTTCTGCAGTATCTAAGTTAATAGAAATATTTTCCTTAGAACCTCACCCCTGTTAAACTATATTAACAAAAGCTATATACACATATGAAAGTTATATAAATAAAATGAGCATAAAGTGTTCGCTTTTTTTGAGGTTTTAAATTTTATAAATGGAAAGAAATTAATTTGCATTTGATTTTAATTTTTACATATGCAGATATTTAACTCTGCTGCTGTACTAGCATAATACATTTGTTTTTTTTTTTTTAATAGAGTTAAACAATTTATATAATGTATGGTGCAGCTTTAGAGAGCTTTTATTTGTTTTATTGGGTAATTTGTATTCAGTATGGAGAGGTAACTAAAGCTTTGTATTTAGTGACTGTAGAGGAGGCCCAGGCACACAGAAAATTCTGCACTTTATTTCACTGGGGTGAATCCATCATGACCCGGAAGGCTCACCTATAGATAAGATGGCTTGGCCTCAATAACACTTTGAATCTTTACACTCTCTGGGGTTTTGCACATTCCTTTAGACACAGGTCTTTGTCATTAATGAGAGTCACATGAGTGGATCCCTGAATGACACTTTGGAGAATGGTGGGACAAATTTTTAACAAGCTAACCCTTCTGGCTATAACATGAAAAGGAACCCTGTGTTTAAGATAGTGTGGGAATAAAAGGCAGAGGTAATTTGCACTGCTGAAGAAATAATTATTAGTTCCACATTGCTATCCATGTGGAAGGTGGAGGAGAGGGGAAAGCCTATGTTCAAGTTGAGGAAATCGCTGTTTTTCTTGTGCATAGCACATAGACTTTCTAAAATTTGAGAGATTTCCCCAGCTGATCCTATTTGGTACTTCAGAAGGAAACACGTTTTTCTCTTGTTCATATTAACTGCCCATCTTAGGATAGCTTTGATGCTATTATGCTGACAAATTCTCTAGGTCTGTATCTCACCCAAGACACACTCCCTGCAAATTGGAGATGGTATGGAGGGGTGGGTATGGTGTAAGGCTGGAGTGGGAAGCCAAGGGACAAAAAACTTTGTTTTGCTTCACATGCAACAGCTTATTTTATACTAACAGCTTTGTAAACTTTCATATATTCAAAACCCGAGGTTCTGAAGCTATGTAATTCTATCAATGTCACATAATTAGTAAGAGGTAAAGTTGGGCCTGAGTAACACTCTTCTGGCATTACATCTTGGTACACTTGCATTACCCTGTGCTGAGTCTTACCTGGTGCATACTTTCCTAAATAGTGATAACTAGGATGAAATTTAACTTTTATTATATATAAAGAAACTACACATTCATCAACCAGTTTACAAAAAGAAATTAACTGAAATACAAAGATTGACCATTCACATTTATAATTATGTTTATTGGCATTTTCAAAGAGAAATATGGCTAGTTAACTAAACTAACAAAAATTTCAAGCCTCACAATTCATAAAATAATAAAAATAAAAAACTTACAGGATTCTCTTCTCTTTAACTCTCACTGTCCCTATGTGTTTATTCAGTGGAATAAGTTCTTTTCCTTCCCCTGAGTGAAAAGGTCAGACTCCAAGCTAGTAGATGAAGGGAAAATAGGTCAGAGGTTACCAAAATTACCCTGTTTACCTGGCTGTCCCTCTGGTGCTTGCCGATGATTAAAGCTTGATTATTCTCTTGGCAATTCTTTGGGTTATTTTAGAGACCTGTTGAGATTCTTTCTTCTACAAAACCATGGTTTTCAGGACTCTATCTCTAAGCTACTCATACTCCCAAGTAGGTGACCTGGCCTTCAGGTTCTCTCTGATGAAGTCTATGCACCTGCTCAATGATTCTGGCCTGAAACCACCTTGTCCCACTGTCTCCCCCGGTTTCCTGTCTACTTTCCATAACAAACTCAGAGAGTGGAGCCACCCCTCCTTCATTACCCTATCAATTTCTCAAACTGAATTCTCTCAGGAAGGAATCAGATGCCAATCAATTTCATCCTCAGACAACTTACAGTCTCAAACTTGTTTGGAGAAAGTTATTTTAGAAGATTCAAAATAAGAAGCAGACATCTCTGCCCCACCTCAGTTGGCAGATGGGTTCAAACAATACACAGCAATCGAACAGCTCCTTCCCAAGTCAAAATGCATATAACAATGCTCACTCTCTGTCCATTTTCATCACTACCGAGTCATATCCCCCAGTTCTTTATATATTTTGATTTTGAGACAGAGTCTCTTTCAGAGCCTTGCTAAATTACTTATGCTGACTTTAACTTGGGATCCTTCTGCCTCAGCTGCCAGAGCTTTGGGGGTTACAGGTGTGTAACTGCTTTAAAATTTTTGGTGTAGATGAGAAATTTAGGAATAATCAAACCAGGTCCTGGAAATCTGCTCTGCAAATCCTGTATAATGATCTGACATTTCTCACTGGCATTTGTTATTTTAAAACATTTTCCTAATGTTTTAATATCTTTCTACAAATGCAATACTCCCTACTTTTAAGAGTATAGTGAAGTATACATATCAAAAATCATTGATATGGGGCTGGGGAGATAGCTCAGTCGGTAGAGTACTTGCCTTGCAAGCACAAGGCCCTGGGTTCGATCCATGGCACCCCCAAAAAGCTTCATTGATATGAGTTTAAAGTAGCAAATCCCTTTGAAAAACATTTTGAGAGTATCATGTATTTTCTAATGGTCATATACTTTGATTTTTGATACAATTTATGACAATCTATTCTAAGTATATAATCATCAATATAGAAGAAATACACCTAAAAGCTCTGCCTAAAGGTAACCTGTTAGGCTATAGTTAGACTATAGTTCAGTTATAGGGCACTTTCCTAGCAGGCATGAGACTCTGGGTTCAATCCCAGCACAGGAAAAAAAGGACAAAAATAGAGAGCAGAAACAAACCTCACTGGAAACAGTATGTGGCTGATTAAATATAATAATGGAAATATTAGGCAGGAAGAAAAAATGTTTATAAAGTCTATATGGTATTAAGGAAAAGCATTGATAATTCTGTGGAAAATATAGCAGTCAGTCTATAAATTTTTAGTTAGAGTGTGATATTAACCATGTCAAATACTTCAACAGTAATCCTTCAAATATCTCTGAAAATGTATTTTTAAAGTTCAGGAATGTACCTGTGTTAACAATGCCTGTCAGTGAGTATTAGAACATTAAAAATTTTTTTTCTCTCTCCTACTACAACGTATTTGTAAAATTTCACATACTTAGCGTACCTTTCTTTTAAAATTCTACAAATAATAGCTAGAAAAATAAATGCAAAACATTGAAATTGAAAATAAGAGAGATGGCTATTTTATCCTTGCAAGAAATACTAGAATTCTTATTCATTTCTCTTATCCCACATCAAATGTGATTCTAAATCTTGTATCTAAAGCATTTTGTATCCAGAATGTCTCTGACCCCATTTTCTCTTTTCCAGGCTCTTGGATACTACTCTAACTCATATTCTTTTTCTCTGAATACCACAGCCATACTATCAGACTCAAACCTGCTCCCCCATAATTCTAGATCTTTCTGTGACAATGGTTCAAAGCCTTTCTAACTCAATGACATTTGCACAGATTACTTTTACTCACTTTGGCTGTTGTGTATCACTTCAACTCATCTGTAGAAACATACTTCAGCAGATATTTTGAGAAGTATATAAAAAGAGGTAATATGTATAAATTGCTGGGCACATTCACAGAACCTGTTCAACAAATGGCAGCTCTCATTATTATGATTTCAATTTTGCCATTTTTCTCTTATTTACTTATTTTTTAATTTTGCTTTTTCATTGTACTTATACATAATAATGAGATTTGTTGTTACATATTTGTACATGCCTACAAGATAACACTTTAATTTGATCAGTTTTGTCCCCCAGTCCTCCCTTTCTCTCTCCTCCTCCCTCCCCCTTGTCCTTTTCATCTGCTCTACTAGTCTCCCTTCTGTTTCCATGAGATTCCCACAGTTTTGTCATTTTATTCTTTTTTCTCTCGAACTTCCACATAAGAGAGAAAACATACGGCCCTTGACTTTCTGAATTTGGTTTATTTTGCATAACATAATGCTTATTTCACTTAACATAATGCTCTCAAGTTTGCTTTCTTATAAATGATCATTTTGGTTTTCCTTATGGTTGAAAAAAAGACCATTGTGTATGTGTATGTAATATCCTCTGTGCTTTGAATGTTGCTGTCTTACACACTTTTGTAATTGAAGTGGAGTCTTGGTAAATTGCCCAGGCTGGGCCTGAGCTCCCAATCCTCCAGCTTCAGTCTTCAGAGTAGTAGGGATTACAGATGTGTACCACCAGGCCAACCCTGCTGGCTACTTTAAAATAGAGCAAGCAATTATGAAATTCATCTGGAAGAATAAGAAACCCAGAATAGCTAAAGCAATCCTTAGCAGGAAGAGTGAAACAGGGGTATTGCAATACCAGATCTTCAACTCTACTACAAAGCAATAGTAACAAAAACGGCATGGTATTGGTACCAAAATAGAAAGGTAGATCAATGGTACAGAATAGAGGACACGGACACAAACCCAAACAAATACAATTTTCTCATACTAGACAAAGGTGCCAAAAATATACAATGGAGAAAAGATAGCCTCTTCAACAAATGGTGCTGGGAGAATTGGAAATCCATATGCAACAGAATGAAACTAAACCCATATCTCTCACCATGCACGAAACTAAACTCAAAATGGATTAAGGACCTCGGAATCAGACCAGAGACCCTGCAGATTATAGAAGAAAAAGTAGGTCCAGATCTTCAACATGTCGGCTTATGACCAGACTTCCTTAACAGGACTCCCATAGCACAAGAAATAAAAGCAAAAATCAATAACTGGGATAGATTCAAACTAAAAATCTTTCTCTCAGCAAAGGAAACTATCAGCAATGCGAAGAAAGAGCCTACAGAGTGGGAGAATATCTTTGCCAATCATACTTCAGATAGAGCACTAATCTCCAGAATCTATAAAGAACTCAAAAAACTCTACTCCAAGAATTCAAATAATCTAGTCGACAAATGGGCTAAGGAAATGAATAGACACTTCACAGAAGAAGATCTACAAGCAATCAACAAACATATGGAAAAATGTTCAACATCTCTAGTAATAAGAGAAATGCAAATCAAAACCACCCTAAGATTCCATCTCACCCCAATTAGAATGGCGATTATCAAGAATACAACCAACAACAGGTGTTGGCGAGGATGTGGGGAGAAAGGTACACTCATACATTGCTGGTGGGGCTGCAAATCAGTGCAGCCACTCTGGAAAGCAGTGTGGAGATTCCTTAGAAAACTTGGAATGGACCCTCCATTTGACCCAGCTATCCCACTCCTTGGCCTATACCTAAGGGACTTAAAATCAGCATACTACAGAGATACAGCCACATCAATGTTCATAGCTGCTCAATTCACAATAGCCAGACTGTGGAACCAACCTAAATGCCCTTCAATTAATGAGTGGATAAAGAAACTGTGGCATATATATATATATATATATACACACACAATGGAATATTACTCAGCCATAAAGAATGATAAAATTATGACATTTGCAGGCAAATGGATGAAATTGGAGAATATCATGCTAAGTGAGATAAGCCAGTCTCAAAAAGCCAAAGGACGAATGATATCGCTAATAAGTGGATGATGACACATAATGGGGGGCAGGGAAGGGTTAGTGTTAGGGTTAGAGTTAGGGTTATGGAGGGGGGCAAGTATGGAGGAAGGAAGTACTGTATAGAGGGAAAAGAGGGGTGGGAGGGGTGGGGGGAAGGGAAAAAATAACAAAATGAATCAAACAACATTGCTCTATGTAAATTTATGATTACACAAATGTTATGCCTTTACGCCATGTACAAAGAAACAACATGTATCCCATTTGTTTACAATAAAATAAAATTTAAAAAAAGAAAAAAATATGGATTTTGCACACATGTAAGATTCTCCAAAATATGACTTTAATATACATTTTCCACTTTATTTCACAAAATTCCATCCTCTGCTACAACCAAGATGTGCTACTTACTGGTTTTGACCTTGGCCTGTTGTCCCTCTGTATGGACAACACTACTTAGCTTATTCCCATCTCTTCACCTTCTATTCTCTCCAGTTTTGTCCTATCTTTCTGGAAAATATTTTATCTGAAAACTTTCTGAACCCACAACTAAATTAGATTGTTGTTTTCTCTGAAAACCCATAATATTTTCTATCTTCAATGACATGTTGCCTTCAGTTCAACATTCTGATTAAATAATTCTGGTATTCAGGTAATCAGAGAGGCTGTGTCTGACAACATGGTCTATAGTAGGTTCTCAGCCAAGGTCACCATCACATTTCTCAATCTCTTTCTTTCTTTCTTTCTTTCTTTCTTTCTTTCTTTCTTTCTTTCTTTCTTTCTTTCTTTCTTTCTTTCTTTCTTTCTTTCTTTCTTTCTTTTTTTTTGTGTGTGTATGTGTGTTCTGGGGATTGAACCCAGGGATGCTTTAGCACTGAGCTAGGTCTCCAGTCCTTTTTATCTTGTATTTTGAGACAGGGTCTCGCTAAGTTACTTAGGGCCTAGTTAAGTTGTTGAGGCTTACCTTGAACTTGGTCTTTCTGCCATCCCAAGTCTCTGGGATTACAGGTATGTTCCACCTCGCCCAGCACATTTTCTGTATTCTTATTCATATACCCCCCCTCTTTTTTTTTCTATCAGTCTCCTGATAGATTTTTTTTTTCCTTCCAAAAACAGAACGTTTTCCTCAAGAGTCCCCAGTACTGTCTTTCAGGCAATAAATGCTCAACAAATGTATAAACATGAACTATAAACTTTGAAAAGTACATCACCTGTACTAAACCTGGTGAGGAAAATCCTGACTTGAAAATTGTTACTAACATCTTGCAATTGTACCCACATCAACACATTCATACATGGGAGTGTGCCCAAATACCCACACACACCTCTGGGTTCTTGGTCAGTGTCATAATTTACAAAATGTTGCATAAAGATGCATGGCAGACACCAATTTCAGAGAACCTTGGAAATGTTCTACCTGGAGTGCTCAGTAGAAACCATGATCTACTGTACTCAGATGGACAGAAATCATGATGGGAAGAGAAGAAAAAAAAAAAAAAAAAACTAGTGGTATCACTGTTCGGGGTAAACCTTTTGGAACAATAGTGCATTCAGTGTGGTTCACTTGATAGCTCAGTTTGGTAAAGTCCAGCAAAAAATCCAAACCAAGGCAACATTAGAAAAAATCTGGAAATCAAAATAGGAAGAAACGCAATCATGGAGTTCTACGAAACTACAACTTTCCCCAGTTATATCCTGTATTTAAACATTAATCAAGACAAACTTGGAAAAAAAGAAAAGAAAAAGAAAAAGAAAAAGAAAAAGAAAAAGAAACTGTCCTTGATAGTTGTAGGATTCCACCCTCAAATTGTTTCAAGAATGTTCTGAGTAAATAGAGATGTTTGGTCCTTCCTGGATGCTCACCAAAGTTCCTTGGCTTTCCCAGAAAATTCGAAAAACTCTTATTTCTTATTCTTCTCTTTCCTCTATCTTCTCCCTCTGCTGCTCTTTAGATTTTGTCCCATCAGCATTTAAACATGCTCAGTGTCCCACTAATCCCCTGCCACATTTATCTACTATCTTTTAATTTCTCTCTGTCCTCCCCACCTACGGCAAAATTCTGCAAGATTGTTTACACCTGCCTTCTCCAAAAGTCTCACCTCTCACTTGCACATACTAAAAGTGTAAAATCTGTTAACTTTTTACGTTTATACACCCATGAAGCTATCAGTACAAGGAAAACTGAAAATATCTATAGCCCTAAAAATTTCCTCTGCTCTTTGTTTTCCCAAATCATGCACATTTCTTATTCCTGATTTATTCCAAGCATACATGAATGTCTGGCACAGAGTGATACTCAAAATATATTTGATAAATGAATTAATGAGTAATAATATTCACTAAATGCATTACACATAGAAACACTGAAAACAATCTGTCCTTCTGGCTGAAAATTTTAGAAAATAACGCAAAGCTTGGCACCACTGAAAATAATGCTTTGTGAAAACAATGAATTATATTTGAATATTTAAGAAGAAAAGAAAGGATTAAAAGAGTCTATAAAATCTTTTTCTGAACATATATATACTTACAGACATTCATGTTATGTAGCTAGAAAGGATGATAGAAATTGACATAAAAACTAGCTGTGGAAAAATTACAGGTGATTTTAATTTTCTTCTTTGTGCTTTTCTGAAACTTTCAAAAAAACATGTGTCATAATATGTTGAATGGGACTTTTCCTGTGTCTTGGAATTTTGGCTTAAGCCTATACTGTGGACAACAAGTAGTAAGTATTACCACATTCTACCCCAAACAGCCAAAAATCTGTCAGACACCCCTGTCTTGAGTTTGCTAAGAGGTAGTCAAATTGGTCTTTCTGCTGTCATCCCCACCATTGCATTCAGCCAGTAAAATCAAAAGTCATAATTTTGTAGAAGAGGAAAGTTGGCAAAAAGTGAGGCATTCTAGTATATTTTCCACCCCATTTCATAGTTGGGGAAAAGACCAGGGAGGAAATTCCTTGAAGTAATTGTTTGGCTCCAAAAAGAAATACTCTTAAAAATGAAGGAGAAACTGGCATAGCTGGATGCTTGCTGAGCTGCATTTTCTCCCAGGCCTTCTCCTGCTGCCTGCTGAATAGAACATAAGAAATGTCTTAGCATCAACTTGTATCCATTGGCATTTGAGAGCTCCTGGCTATGAGTCTCCTGAAAGCAGGAGTTTCTCCACAGAGAGGGCATCAAATAGTAGTGTACCATCTCTAGGCATAGTACAGAAACGATAGATTGGTTTCCCATGTGACAGTTGGATAATGTACAAAGTGAGCAATTTGAACTGTCTTGATATGTCCCTAAGAAGGTTCCCTGCCATGGAAAGGGGTTGAAGGAAGAAGTGGTGAGATGAATGGGTATAGGCAGAATTTGAGATGTCAACTAGAGAGCATGTCTTCTACTTCTGCCTTGATGTTGGAAGACCAAAAGATAATGGATTGGGAACAAGCAGGTACAAATAGAAAACCAAGTGAGCAAAGAAACAGACCATATTTCCCTTCTTCATGGCCCATCCAGTGAGTCAGACTGGATCATGAGGAGGGGAGAAGGTGAGTTGTGTGTAGTATTCAATTGCTCACATTGGATTGGGTTGAACCCATTTAGAGGTCATATTGGGGCTTCACCGTCATTGTAAAACTGTTTTTAAAGTGACCAGAAAACCCTGGGATATGTTCACAGTTGACTCTAATGCTGATGGGGAGTTTAACAGCATGCTCAAGGGCACTTATTAGAGACCAATAAATCAATTTCTTGTTTGCATCACCACTGAGTTTAACCCATTTGGTTAACCAATTGGTCCTGTAATAAACCCATCTTATATATTATTATAAAGAGAAATAAGCACAAACTCTCAGAAGCCTCACTCTAAAGCTTCTCCTCAGGGATAATGTTATAGGATTATAATAAATGTGAAACTGAAATATCAATATTCTTTTATAGTACATCAATACTAGCTGCCTTCTCTTGCTAGATGTGGTTCATTGCTCTTATTTAGTTCTTACAATAAACTTTATGATTTTTCAACCTCTGTTACTAATTCCTCAGCTCTTATAGGTCAGGAATCACCTCTAATTTGTTTTTCTTTTTCCAAGCCTGTGTACACTGACTGATATTGAGACATACTGTACATTCAATATTTCCAAATTTCTCTGCACCAAATCTACCTTGATATGCATATTTTGTATGCCTTCAAGATGTGCCTCTTGAACACATCAAAGTCAACTGCATCAGGAATACTGCACCTGAGTTTCATGTGTCTGACAAGTGTTGCCTCCAAATACTTACCTGACTGGATAACATGGTTACTCAGGGCTTAGCATAAATACTGGTTTCCTTAGAAAGGCCTTCACTCCACACCCAACCTAACATCACCTCATGTTTTCCTAATTTATGTGGTGTTATCGCTCTTGCCTCTATACGAAAGTACCTCAATAACTACCTTGTTTAGTAAGTTACTAAATTTTTAACCCACCAGGACGTAAGTTCCATGAGAACTAGGATCTTGTTTATCACATTTCAAATTAGAGTGTTTCTTACATAGAAAAAAAGCCTCTATGCATATGTATTTATTTAATATAAACCAATGTAGAGGGAAATATATTTCTTTAAATTTCCTCTGTTTATAATTGCCAACTGCTTTGAGACCTACTTCCTGTCAGTACTATGCCTTAAGATACTCTATCTAGCTGGGCCTGGTGGTGCACACCTATAATCCCAGTGGCTTGGGAGACTAAGGCAGAAGGATTGTGAGTTCACAGGCAGCCTCAGCAACTTAGGAAGATCCTGTGTCTAAATAAAATATAAAAAAGGGCTGGGGATGTGGTTTATTGGTTAAGCTCACTGATATCAATCCTTAGTACCAAAAATAAAAAATAAACAGATATCCTAATTGTTTTATAAAGTTATATGAATATACAACAGTGAGAAAGCCAAGGATGGAGCTGGTTGATCTTCCACCCTTTATTATTGAATTGTGTCTTGTTTTCTTATAGGGCTGTCCTAAAAATATAAGGGAGATAAATGATGTATATAAAAATATATGAGAGACTTATGAATGCTTAAAGATTTAACTATAATTACTTAAAAATTGTATAAAAGTTTTAGTGGCTAAAGTGCACAACACTGAAATCATGACTTTGGATTACTGCATGATAAGGTCAATAGCCATATCATCACTGGCCATAGTAAATGAAGACTAGGGTGCTTTTTCAAGATCTCTAGGTAGCATAGGCTTTCAAGAATATGTATGAATCCAGACAGGTGCAAGAAATGCCTCAAAATATAACTGAGTAAAGAGGGTAGGATCTCAGGACAAAATATGCTTGGTTCCTATAATAAAAATGAACAATGTATAGGTACATTTTAAGCACAATAACCATGGAATTGGGAATTATAGGCAAATTGGTATAATAACTCTAAACTTCTTAATATACATTGATTATTTTTTTAATTTGTAGTAAATTATAATTTTTCAGTAACTATTGGTTATTGATATTCTTTTCAAATTACTTAATAAAAGGAATGTTTTATTTGTACTTATTTATTCTACTGATATCAAGTGGGTTATTATTTTCATTATCCATTAATATTTCCATTTTTGTGATGTATCTGTTCATATCTTTTGTCCTTTTAGGCTGTGAGGTGTTAGTGTCATTTTTTATATTTTACTGACAAACTTACTGGCAGTTAATATTTCTGTTAAACATTAAGTTAATCATATCAATAAATATTTCAGTGAATTTTTAGCCATAGTCAAATGTTTGATTTAAAAAGAAGCAAATTTATGAATGTGCATTTATATATTTATTCAATAACTTTTTATTGTTATTGGCCAAATCTAGTGCAGAATCAAACAAGGAGCCAGTCCCCAGATGTTTATAAGACAATAGACTTTGATAAGGATCACCAAGAAATCCATCTTACATGTAAGCATTTATATTCATCTACATGGGCTTCTATAACAAAATACCACAGGATGAGGGATTTGGAAAAAAACAGAAATTTGTTTTTTCATATTATGGAGACAAAGGTGCAGGCAAATTTTTCTAATGAAGATCTTCCCTTGGATTGTATTTAGCTGCCTTTTTTCTATGTACTCACATGACCTTTCCTAGGTTCCTTGCCAGCAGAAAGCAGGCGCTTTGATGTCTCTTCTGATAAGAACATCGATCATCACATCAGAGCCTCACCTCTGTGATCTCATTTACTTTCTTGCTCCATCTGTAGTCACCCCCAGGAGGCTAGGGCCTCAGCAACGTCTTTAGGGTGGAGCGAAAATACATCTGGTTCATAACATGGCTTATTAGAGCCATTCCACCTTGTGGATGGAGAAAACATAATAGTGATGGGACATGGTTGCACAGGAAGTGTCCTGCATCTGCTTCTTCACTTTTGAGTGGTGGATTTTTCAAAGCCTACTTTCTGAAAGGTGCCTTCATAGTCTCGAGTTCTGTACACGTGTCTCATGTCTCACTCTGTCCTCACCTCCCTTTCATGATAATACAAAGAGAAGGAGAATGGAATGTAGGGGCAATCTGGCCACTGTTCTACTCTTTAAAAGTTGATATATATGGAATGCCTGAAAGAAGTCTTTCACTCTCATGCCACTCTCATGATACTGCATCTTCTGCAGTGGTTACATTACAAAGTCACCTTAGAAGCAAAGTATGTGCAGCATGGGACCAAAACCATCTCTATACCAGTCAAATTATCTAGGTCTATTTCAACTAGATTTTCCCTCCATTAGATGATGTTTAATAAAAAGTGACTTATCTAGATATAGCTAGCCTAATAAGATCACTCCCATTGTTAATATTAAAATATGTATAAATATTATAAACAATCTCAAAGACTCAGATTTCTAGTTATTTATTGTCCACTGGGACTCTTGACTAAGCATTATTTGGTCACTCTCAATAAACAAAGAGAGAATTATTGTATCTAAATATTAATGACAAGACAAAAATCTAAACATCATATTTGACTACTGAGTACTAGGCAGTATTTCCACTGCATTAACATCCTATGGAATCCTCAAAACAAACCCATGATCTCGGTGCTGTTATTATCTCCATTTTATGTACAAGGTATAGGGATGTTAACTAACTTTTACACAGTAGAATGCAAAGCTAAGATTTAAGCCCCATAGTCTGACTTCAGAGCTTCTATTCTTAAATGCTAAATCATACTGTCAAGCAAAAAGGAATAGTTGCTGATCAGTAAGGAAGAAAAAGAATTTGATTAAAGCAACACTTTACCTGTGATAAAATAATTACTCCCCTTTTGTCTCTTATAGCCTTACCTTCTAATTTTTCAAATTGCATCATAATTACATCATAAGAAAAGTTCTTATAATTACTAGTAGATAAAAAAAAATGCCATGCTACATGTCTGTGGTCTCTTTAGGAACATAAAGAAATGTCTAGCAGCAAATCAGAAAGAAAATAATTCTTACATATTTTTACATATTATTAAGAATCAGTCTTTTATTTCCCTCTTACAAGTAGTGTCCCAAAGACCTGCAGTGTCTACTGTGTTAAGTGTGGGTTCAAGAGATTACGGGCACTGATGGGTCTCTGGTTCCCTGTTATTTCCTTCTCCTGGCAACCTCGCATTGCTATACATCTGTTTTGTTGATTCAGAAGAGCACTTGAAATGCTTTACAGTTGATTTTGACAAGTGCTACAATTTGATAGGGGAAGATAATTCTTGCTGAGATGATTTTCAAAGTACAGAAATTATACTTTTGAGTAGATATTACCTTTCTTTATGATCAGAATTTTCATTTAATATACAGCACACTTAAGCTTGGTAATCACATTTCCCTTTTACTGAAAAAAGTAATGGGTGTCTTTGATCTCATATATTAAAGAATCACACATTAAAATCTTATTCAAGATTCTGATTGTTTTCTTTGTTGCAGATACAGTATGTCTGCCAAATTTAAAGATACCAGATTTATAAAATGCTATATGACCATGAAGTGGGATTATTAATTAAATGAGAGTCTCCTAACCATGTGATTGAGCTGATTGATGAGTTCCTGGAATGTACATTGTCTGCATGCTTCTAAATCCACTACACTGAGAATTAATCAGAAGTGTCTTAAAGACCACAGACTTATTATTGATAGAATAATCACTTCTATAGGGTAAAATGCATGGGTGTGATTTCAAATTATATTTAAAGTATTCTGTTATTATGCAGACTTGCCTATGAGTTTAATTTTAAAAGAACATTTTCATATTTGATATTTGAGATAATTCCTGATGAAGAATCATCATTTGTTTGTTTGTTTCACTAATGCCATGCCAAAGGTTGACAAAAATTTAAATATCATCAAGGTTTAAAGTTCACGTAATGCCAACTCAAGATCTCATTTGGTTTAAAGCTCTCTGAATGATTCAGTGCTTCGGAATCTCAGACTTGTTGGCAAAGTTCCTCTCAACATGATGTCCTCCATCATTAAAGCCTGTATTATTGTTGTGATGGAAACTATAAACTGATCCGTGCATCCATGACTGAAATCATACACTGAGGAGCTCAGTACTTTTGTACAGTCAGCCAGCATCTCAGAATTCTTGTTCTATTACTACTTGTGTCCGCTGTTGTCAGTGTGGTTTCTACTGATTCCCTAATTAGCAACCCACATTCTAGATCCAAAAGTGATCCTATGTGGAATTTCTAAACTGGGAATCTTCAGGCCAATATATATTATTGCATTGCATACTTCTTATTTTTGTTAGATAGGTAGGAGGAAAGAATTCAGTTTGCACTTTAGTACTATTTCTCAACTAGAGAATATTGAGGAAATTCTTCACTTGTCTAAACCTTAGATTCTAAGGTTTAGAACATCCTGGGCTTGTTATGCTCCTAATGGGACTTCTGAGAAGATAAAATAAAATAATGAATGCAAAGCTTTGGCATTCGGTGCATAGGAAATTCTCAAAACCTGATAACCGTGATTAATGATTTTCTCATCATCAATGCCACTTTTCTAGTTACTACCCTGTGCCTGGTTTATTCAAATAAAAATAATGCTTCATTATTTCATTTTCTATCCACTGCCGTTTTCTTACACAATATTTATTATAAAATATTACTTTCATTTTGTAACTCCTCTATTAAAAATAGACCATAGTTCATATCTAAAACCACAGAATTCAATGATTTTTATTAGCTGGTTCCAAAGGTTTTCCAGTCTATCCTCTCATTATTCCCTTATAAGCCTGTTCTCTATGCAAATTGGTTTACTTTTTGATTGACAATTTCACTTCACATTTTAACTTTTGTGTACCCTTCACCTTAAAGAGATAAATATAATAATCAACTGACTATATGTTTTTTGAATGCTTTTACATGATTGAATTTTAGTCTGTTTTTGGACTTGAGTTTTTAAACACTTAAGCCTCAACTTTCTGAACATGTAAATCAGTATTAATTTGTTATTAACTCTGACAGAACTCATAAATCTCCTTAGTTTCTACCCATATTATGCACATGCATGTGGACTTATTTCTGAATAAACTTGAGTATGTTTTCTTATTTTGGTTAAGAGCAGCTATTTAACTTCCTATGATTTGTCCTTGATTGACAACAGTTCACCTTCCTAAGGTCTTCATTATTTGCTTAATACTAAGAACTGTAGACATAAAGGCTTAAGAAAGGGGTCAAAATACATACTGATCAGAGATTGCATCTTCTAAATTTAATGCTTCCTTCAGTTCTTACTTTCAGCTTATTTTATTCTAATCTGCCCTTTTAATTGAAGAAGGAAGAGCTATAGAGGGACAAAGATCGTAGACCTTCCACATCCCTCTTTAACTCAGAAATACATCTAACAATACTTCATCCAAGTCAGAGAGAAGATAAGAAAATTATGTCAAGTAGAATTAGATCATTTTCACTAAGAGGGTTTCTTTCCTTCCTTCCTTCGCCTGGTTGAAGTATAATTAACATGCTATAAAATTTATCTTAAGTGTTAGTAATCTTACACAGTTCTACAAGAATAACAACAATCTAGTTTTAGAATATGTTCATTGTCCAAAATATTCTCCTACCTGACCAATTATGACCAATGCCCTCCTCACCCCATCTTCAGTAAACCACTAGTTTACTATACTAGCTCTCTGCATCTATAACTTTGTCTTTTCTAGAGATTACATATAATCATAGAAATGTTTATTATTTAATTTTGCTTTTTCACTTAACATAATGTTATTGAGAATCATCTAATTTGATTCATCTCTTGGTAATTTGTTCCTTTTATGACTGACTAGTATGTCACTGTATTGTAAAGATAGATCACAATTCCCTTATTCATTCACTTGTAGATGATCTTTTAGATTGTTTTCAGTTTATGTCTAACAATAATACAGCTGCTGCCAGGCATGGTGGTGCACACCTGTAATCCTAGCAACTTAAAAGAGGTTGAGGCAGGAGGATTACAAGTTAGAGACCAGCCTTAGCAACCCTAAGCAACTTAATTTATTTAATTTGATGGTATCTTGTAAGTCTTGAAGACTTTCTTCAACCTTATTTTTTTTCGAAACAAGGTCTCGCAAAGTTGTAGAGGGTCTCACTCAATTGAGGTTGACTTTGAAGTTGGGATTCTCCTGCCTAAGCCTTCATTAAATTGTTGGGATTACAGGCATGTGCTGTGGCACTGAGTTCATCCTTTTCTTTTAAGCTATCTAAAGGTAAAAGTAAACCCTAAGAAGAGAAGAATGGCTTGAGTTCTTCAACGTAGGGAAATGCAAGCCAAAACTGTAATGAAACATCCTCTTACAACCATTAGGATGGCTACTATCTAAAGAACAGAAAATGCTATGTATTGGTAAGGATGTTGAGAACTTGGAAACTGGAACACTATTGATGGGAAGGTAAATGATACAAACTCACTATGGAAAAAAGTATGGTGGCTTCTCAAAAAATTAAAAGTAAAATGACTATGTGTTCCAGCAATCCCTCTTCTTGGTATATATTCAAAGGAAATGAAATTGGCATGTGGAAGGGATACCTGTACTCCCATGTTTGTCATAACACTATTCATAATAGCCAAGATATGGATTTAACCTAGCTGCCCATCAAGAGATGAATGTATAAAGATGTGCTATATATATATATATATATATATATATATATATACACACACAATGGAATATTATTCAGTCTTATAAAGAATGAAATTCTATCATGTATACCAAAATGTATAAAACTAGAAGATATTATCTTATGTCAAATTAGACACAGAAAGATAAATAGCACATGTTTTTGCTCACATGTGAAAGCTAAAAACAGATTTGCGCATTAAACAGTGATTATTAGAAGCAGAGAACAAGGTGGGACAGGCAGAAGGCAGTTGGATACAAATAACAAATTTTAGATACAGGTAATAAACTCTAACATTCTACGGCCCAGTGTAGTGAATATAATACAAAACAATCTGTTACATATTTTATGAATAACTAGAAGAGAGAACCTCAAAGACTTTAAACATAGAGAAACAATAAGGATATAGAAATGATAATTACCGAGGCTTGGGCAGTACACAGTGTTTATATGTATTGAAATATCACATTGTGCCCCATAAATTTACAAAATTATTGTGTTAATAAAAACTTTTAAAAAGATTTAAGGAAAATAACATCCACTGATTTGATCATTACACATTCATACACATATCAAATCATCACACTCTACTCCATAAACGTATATAAATAAAATAATAATTTTTTACAAATTTAAATCTTGTCTCAGAAACTTTACGGCTACTATTTTCCCTTCCTGGAAGACTTCCAGCCACCACCACACACTCTGCACATCATAATTCTGTGGCTGGTTTCCTCCCTTCCTTCAGATGTCTCCTCAAACATCACCTCATCAGTTATATCTACTTCAAAGGCATTTCTTAACATTGCCATGATTCACCGTTCTTCTGCCTCCAGTCTTCTCTTACTCTCTTTCATATTTTCTTTTCTCTTCCCAAGATTTCTCATTTGACATACAATTTTATTAGTTTGTTTACTCCATTTCTTCCCCCAATATAATAAACTCCACGAAATAGGAATTGTTTTTTACCATATGGTTCACATCATCCTCAAATGCCAACAGTTCCTCATCCATAGTAGACATGCAATAAATATTTACTGAGTGAATGAATGCTATTTAATGCCTTCATGCCTTTCATAATCTTGGCAATTTACCCACATGTAATTCCGTCTGGATTAAATGCTTTTTCATTGTCCATGGGGGAGAGTTGAATTGATATTTCATGACACAGACTAACCATCTTCTCTCCTTTGCAGCACAAATTGCCCTTTACAATGCAGTTTATTATTTTCTATTTTGTGTAACCACTATATCCTACATAAACCTCATTATAACTACCCAGTAGTGCAATTAATTTCACAAATAATTTTCCAGAGTTCACATCTTTTTTCATCTTCATATTTGCAGCAACTTAGCACTGGGACTTAGTAATTGTTTGTTGAATTTAGTGAGTGAAATGAGCTCATTATCTTTTCTTCCAAATCAGCTTTCACTAGAACCAGGATGTCTTTCAATCAAACTAATAAGAAACTTGAACTCCTTTTCTATTCCCACCCCAAATCCTGTTTTGTAGCTGTCTTGTTGATAACTCTATGTCAAGGTTTCATAGATATGTCAGTTTTGGTGCACACTTTTTCTAAGTTGTGTATATAAAAAGATAACCGAACTTTAGTCAAATTCCACTTGACAGTGAAAGCTTTCTTCAGAAAAAGTACTGTAAATTATTGGAACTTGTCAACACCTGACTGTTGCTATGTTTGCTGATTAACTCACACTTATGTCACCCATTTCAAGCTATACTTCAGAACATTTTTTCAATGCTTATTATACCTTCGGAGCTCCTAGCTGTCTTTAGCTAAGTGCCTATATAACAGTCATTAAACTGTTTGAAAGGAAAACAACCTGTAGTGTAAATCCACATATCACTCATGTGACGAGTTCAGGACAATAGAATGAGAGTGGAATTGTGTGTGCATTTCATTAACAGAACCTGTTGTCCTGAATTTTTCCTGGTCCATTCTCACTCACTAGAAATCCAAATCTGAGGGGAAAAGGGAGCATCATGGTTAAAACACCAGTGTGACTCACCAGCTTGGGTCAATGGATGGCTCCTTAGAACAGAGTTTCCTGTCTACTGGGGTGGTTAGATGTGAGAGAGAAAGAAGCTTCAGTATTGTTTGAACCAATGCATTAACTCTTGTTATATTGAGTTGACCTGTACACTAACAAATGTACATGAAGATACACTCAAGGTCCTCACAAACTTCCTACTGTCTCAAAATAAGGATTAGAATCACTCACACGACTCACAAGGCCCTGGGCATTGTCTTCCCACCTGTCTCTCAGGCCTTGAGTCCCTTTCCTTGTTGTGCAACCTGTTGTGGCCTTAGCCCTCCATCAATGTCCTGCCCATCAGAGCCTTTCCACTACATTTTCCTCTTCATGGAAGTTCCTCCCTTCTACCCAATATGTTTTACTCTATGTATTCCTACTTATCCTTTGCATCTTAGCTCAAGTTTAATGTCCTTATGAAAATTTCCCCTGACTCTTAGGTCTAGGTCAGATTCCTTTGCATATATTTTAATGGTATCTATTTCTTGTTCCTTGAGCTCTTATTTATGTAATTTTGTATTTGTTTGTATGACCATCAAGTAAGGATTTTCTATTATCCCTCTAAGTCCCAATTTTTCAGTGCTGAAAATATCTCAACAAAGTTGACACAGGTTCATTAAAATAGGTTGGAAGTCACAACCTAGAGTTTATATATTAATTAATATTATTATATTACAATTATACCCTTAATACTATATAATCATATATAACAGCATCATGTATTATATGCTACATTTAAGTTTTTATAGGTATTCCCAACTGGGACAATGGGACAAAATGGGTTAGCCTTGTAAATCAAGACCATGCTTGCTTTAGTTAATAACTATAGCACAAAATCTAGCTCAATGGGTAGGTTCTAGCAGCCATGCAATAAGCAAGTTAATAAGTGAGCAGAATTGTATTGCTTGTTTTCTACACATGATCCTTTCCACTGTTAATTCACTGCACATGGTCTCCATTCTCCCCCCATTCCTGCTGTCAATCTTCTGTAACTCCCCCATAATATTTTCTTATTAAAACAGAGAAAGTCCAATAATAAATAAAGATTTGGATTTCAATACACTATTAACAGTAATGATTCACAAAGCCAGAAATTACCTTCTCAAAGCGAATATGCAAAATTAAGGTCTTTAAACTTACATGGAAAAGTCACTGAAAAAAAAAATTGACCCAGCTGCAATATATCAATTGCAAGACACTTGAATGGAAATTTATGAGAGTTAACCTCTTCTGTATGTGTAGGTACAGATTTTGTCAATCTCCTAATGTTACCAATTTTAGTGCATGAAAAGACTAAGTCAATTATTAACATACCAAATTAATATTTTTTCAAAGTCTTTTCTGTTAAAAAGTTTTAAAAAATAAGAACCATTTCAAATTCATTGACTTGCTGTCTTCTAGATAACTAATACTTATCCTATATAATGTACCCATTCTTTTTAAATAATTTTTTTGCTACTCTCATGAATAGTTACAGAAAGGCAAGTGAAGTTACAACCTGCATCGGTAAGAAGGTCTTTTTTTAAGTTTCTGACAATTTCTTTCATAGTACATTGATGTTCTCAAGCATCAAAAAATCTTCAGTGCTCCTCTTTTGAAAATAATTTCAAAATGTCAATTTGGGTATCATATATGTTGCTAACCGATAAGTCAACTACCTCTACAGGGGACAGAAGAAAGCAGAGACATGTGATTCCTAAGTATGGTTTTCATTCAATAGTCCCTCTATTGTTAGAAATACATGTACCAACAGTTCTTTAGTTCAATGTAAAGTGTTTTATTTGTGTCTATTCAACTGAGAAATTAAAAATAAAATTGGTTTACCACAGGTAATTGACATTTGAAAAATAAATCAGGAGAAATTTTCTAAGTTCTCATTTGTATCTTGGTATGAGTATCTTCTGGGACACCAATAGACTGGAAAATGTTTGAATTTAGACTCAGAAAAAATTTGCCTGTGGCTTGAATGAGAAAAAAGGAGCTGTAAAGCATTCTTTATAGGATTGTGAGAAACATTTAATTCTTATACTCACTTGTGTTTTGTGTGTCTAATAAACATATTCTTTTTAAGAGTCACTAGAATTTGGGAAAAGTCTCTCTTCTTCTTTCAATATAGACATCAGCATTCATCTGGCAACATTGCTCTGCAAAGCTTTAAATTTTATTTTAAAATCATGATAGTCCTAGGAGTAGGAATGTACAGCGTATTTCTAAAAGAAAATACTGAGTAATAGTCACATAAGTTATCCTCTATTAATGAAAAAATATTTTTGTTCTAGGAGTATATTCAAGAATGGTGACAATTAAATTAAGTACTTATCTTGATTCAAAATTTTATTAAGGAAAAAATGTTAATTGCAGGTCTTTGATAGGAAATGCACAATCTAGGCATTACACTATACATAAATACTATCTCAAGAAATTTGAAAACATAAATGGGGCAGATAAATTACTAGAAAAGTAAAACTTGTTGTATTAACTCAAGATACATAGAAACCCTTAATAAACTGGTAACAAAACACTAAAGATGTCTTAACAATAATATAAAGTTCCCTTTTACCCTTTCTCTCATGTACATATCTCATATGTACATACACATACAAAGAATAGTCATTTCCTTATTTCCATATACCTGATAGAAAAAAGAAAAACCACTGTCCTCTCTCTGTATGGTGCTTATACTACCTATATAGTCAAAACAGACAAAGTAAAGCTAGGAAAGCTACAGATCCATCACACTCATGAACGCAGATACAAAATTTCTAGACAAAGTATTACCAACTTGAATGGAGCAACATACAAAGAAAGATGATATGACCAATTTGGGTTCATTAAAAATTGGAATTTGGTTTAATATTAGAAAAAATTAAACATGATTTTCCAGATTAACACATTAAGAAATAAAGTGATATACTAACTCAAACTCTACCAAAAATTCTATTATATATGAAAATTGATATTTGGCACAACACAAAGTAAATGTTGCAGGTCAGTGTTGAAAGGATGGTCTCCTAACAAAATTGTTTGAACACTATTGTGTGTGTGTGTGTGTGCTGTGTCACTACCCCATGCACACATTAAAATACAGAAATTAATTCGAAGTGGATTAAAACCTTCCATAAATCCACACAAGAATATCTTTATGTCTCTGGAGTAAGAAAGGATTTATTAAACATGAGCCAAAAAGCACACACCACAAAGCAAGACTTTAAATTCAGCCAGAGTTTAAAATAAACATGGTAAAGTGAAGTTCAGACAAGTGGCACACTGGTTGAATATATTTGCAATACATACTGCTGAAGGATTAATATTCATACAATATAAAGAACTCCTAAAATCAATAACATGCAGACAAATGATTTTATAAATAGTGAAAATATGAGTAGGCAATTTGCAGTCTACTTGTGAATAAACATCATGGTGAATCAGCATGTGAAAAACTGCTCAATATCATCATGGGTATGGTATTACAAATTCAAATTATAATGATATACATATGCATACTCATTCAAGTGGCAAAATTAAGAAGTCTGACTGGGCGCAGTGGCACATATCTGTAATCCCAGGGGCTCTGGAGGCTGAGGCAGGAGGATTGTGAGTTCAAAGCCAGCCTCAGCAAGAGAGGTACTAAGCCACTCAGTGAGACCCTGTCTCTAAATAAAATACAAAATAGGGCTGGGGATGTGGCTCAGTGGTCAAGTGCCCCGACTTCAAGCTTCGATACCCCCCCAAAAAAAGTCTCACAATTCCAAAGTAGGCAAAGGTGTGAAAACACAGATGTCTCAGTCACTCCTGGTAAGAATGAAAATTGATACTTTCATCTTGAAAAAGTTTGTAATGACTATAAAGATAAAAATACACACATCTCCTGACCTAATAAATTTTACAGTTATGCACTGTAGGAGAAATGTGAAGAACTGAACTGTAATCTTTTCTTCGGCAACAGGGATAGAGTGAGTTTGACTTTTGTTCAAATCCTTTGCAAGAATAACACAACGGATATTGTGAAAGTGTACAAGGACCAAGATGAATGAGTGTCCTGCTGAAGTTGCTATGTACTGAGTCAGGCATGCATCAAGATTGTTCACTGGATGGCTGACATGCAGCTGCACCAAAGATTGAGAAACCAGTCATGTATCCCTTAGGGATTACAAAACTATCAAGGTGGGACTCTAAATCTGATGGCCATCATTAACTAAGGGTGGTGTACACATATTCAGCCATATCTGGGATCACATGTTGCTGTAGTACAAAGTGATTGGAACATGGGAATTAACTTCTGCAAGTCACAGGACCTCTACTATGCTGTTGTTACACATGCTTTGTTGGCTGCTTTTATCCTTTCTAAAAGCTACATGAACTTGGTGCTGGTGAAACCTATTGGTTTTCATTCATTTGCTCATCAATCCAAACTCAGGATTACTGTTACTGTTCAAGCTACATGAATATTACAATAAAGAAATTCGTATGTTCACCAAAGCACAGGTACAAAAGCATCTGCAATATCAAAAGAAAAATGGAAAGAACCAATGACCATAAATAGAAGGAAAATACATTTTAGTATTTGCATTATTTGGATACAACATAACAGTGAAAATGAATGAACTATCATTAAATGAATCAAACTGATGAATCTCAAGTACATAATACTGAAGGAAAATGAAAGCACAAAGGATTTGCAACTATAAACATCCATCTATATTAAGTTCCAAATCAAGCAAAACTAAATGGCTTTTTGTTTGAGAATGCAATTATTGGCAGTGTCTTGGTTGGATTCACAGGAAACAGGCAGAAATGTGTAAAACATTTATCGGAAAGTGATTTCAGAAACAAAACTTATAAGAGAATGAGGGAAGCAAGATTGGAGGAAAGTTGAACAATGCTACAATTGGAACAAAAGCATAAGTAAATTTTACACAGGGCTCTTGAGTTGGAGTGGCCATGCCATGTTGGACTTAAGTACAAGAGATGGGTTGAGACTTTGAATCCACACTGAATGGTTCAGACATTGGATGCAGCCTACCTTGGCTTATAGACAATTTACATCAGCCATGAGTAATTTCTAGGGAAGTCACATAATAGTAAGAGATCAGCAGCTGACATTTTCAACAGCTGGAGGAGGAGTGACTTGGTCCTGAAGAGGGATCTGGCAGAAAGGTTTGCTCAACTACAGGCAACCTCTTGAGCCACTCAGACCCACTTGCCTTGCAATTGGGAACTCCAAGCTGATTCCAGTGACTCTCTCATGGCAAAACTTAAGAAAGCAGAGGGATGAAATATGGTCCCTGTCATGAAAATGGCTACAATTCATCCCAAGGCTATAACTCATGGTTTATTATCTTTTTCCTGTACTACTCATTTTAGATACCCCTCATTCTCAGCTACCACTTCTGTTATTCCAGGTGACATTTCTAATAAAATGGCCCAGACTTTCATTCCAAAAGGGCCTAAAACTCTGGTCATAATGTTCTTCACAGGCTAGGATTCTTCACTTGTCCATTTACCACCACAACAGGGCAGGAGAGTCCCAGAAGAGGCTTCAAGTGGGTGAAATGAGTGCCGTGTGCATTTCTCTTCTACCTCTGTGGTGTAAGAGAAGTGTTTCATCTATCTGTTGGAGCTCCCACGTCACATACTGATTTTGACTTAAGAAATATACCACATTATGGAAGACAGAGCCCCATCCTTTCAGTCATCATCTCCAAAACATCACCTTAGCTGTCCCTTCAAAGGCAGTGGCACCATTCTATTGGGTTAGCTGATTTTAATAGAACCGTGGAATCACATGGAGTAATGGGTCTGCTATTACATGTTCATTGGTGTTAAGTGGGTCCCTTAGTCTAAGAAGGTATTCTGTGTAATATCAATGGATCACACTGTAAACCCTCATATGATGAGGCATCACATTATGGGAAAGGTCAATCCATGTGTAGAATATGTGTCATTCTCAACTAAATAAATCACTATCCCCTCCAATGAGGAAATGTTCCATTGGAATCAATTTGCCAAGAAGTGACTAATTTCCTTGAGGAAAGGTATCCTATCAACGGCTCAATATTAGAATTAGGTTAGCTATTTAGAAGTACAGGAAATTAGATCAGACTTAGTGTGAGCCCATACTGTTAGCCCCAACCTTTTCCTCCATGTCTTGAGTTCATTCTGCTAGCATTCGGTAATACTAATGACATACTAGTTAATTTCAGCTGGCAAATAATTCTGTCTAGATGGTTGTTTAGTATTCTTCTGTGTGACAATGTGTGTACTTTGACCCTGCCTATGCACAGTCCCAATTTTACCACTTATGACTTAAAATGGATTGGAACTAGTCATTGGGTTCTTGCAGAACTGACAGAACCTCACATCTGATGTAAAGTTTTAGCTGTATGTTAACTTGGTACCCTCTGGCCAAATGCTTCCAGGACCCAGTAGCATTCTAGAAGAAATTTTTTTAATGATTTAAGAGTTTTCTGATACAGATAGCATACCATTGAGAAAGATTCTCCTATTTGATTTTGCCATAAAATCAACAAGGTAATTTATCCTATCACAGCTACCTCTAATAACAAATAGGTTACATAATTCAAACATCAGGGATGCTAGAAACACAGCCTGGATACAAAATACAACACTTTCTGTCTCTGGATTCCACTCAAAGCAGGCAACACTCTGTTCTATTTTGTACATGAGTTTGAACAATATACCCAACTGTGAAATTTGATGCCTTTAGTACATACAGAACCCTATCAAGTATGGTGTTTTCATTTTAGCAATGAAAATTATAATATGCAATACTTAGTTCTTTATTAGAATGGAGTCCTGTCATACCTGCTTCCATGAATGTCTTAAGACCTTATGGATGTATCAACTTCTTTATAAGGTATATCTTCCACCCTTATCGTGGGCCTCAGATGTGCTTGCACTTCCTTTTAACTTTTTAAATTTTTTAAATTGACAAGTGAACATTGTATATATTTATTAGGCACTGCATGATGTTTTCACATATGTATGAATTGGGGAATGGCTAAATCAAGCTACTTAATTCACTATCTCCCCCTCCCCTCTCTCTTAACTCATCACTTCTTCATCATCACGTGTAATTAGCATGATGCCCTTGATGTGGCAGACCAATGTGATGCTCTGTAGAACATGAAGATAAACCTCAGATCCCATCAGATTATTTTATTAAAGAGAAATGAAGTGTTAACATGGTCTTGGAGCAAGACTGCAAATGAATACACTTATAGGTTGAAATGTGTCCCCTCAAAATCCATAATGCTCAGGCTCTGACATCCAGTGAGACTCTAAGTGGAGATAGAGACATTAAGGTGGTAATTAAGTTAAAAGGAGATCATAAGAATGCAGTTCTACTTTAATAGAACTTGGTATAACCTCACAAAAGGGGAAGAGACACCAGGAAAAGAAAGGTCATGTGAGGACACAGTGAGAAAGTGGCCATGTAAAAAGCAGTAAGAAAAGCTTTGGTAAAACTTAATCCTACCAGCATCTTGATCTTAGACTCAGTTTTCAGAACTGTAAGAAAATAAGTTGCTTTTATTTAAGCCACCTGATCTGAGGCACTGCGTTTTGGCAATATAAGCAGACTAGAACAGATACGATTATTGGTCTTAACACATAAATGTGAACTACTTCTTATCCTCTTTCCTGATAGTGATGGGAAAGAACACACTCCCCCAATCAATGGCTGCCAACCATATAACTGGGACTGTTAAACAACTCTGGCAAATATACCACCATTGCAGTACAACAGCTGCAACTGTGTCTACAAAATTCAACATATGACATGGCAAATGTGTTTGATTTTGTAGTAGCCCTTCTTATAAAACTTGATCCATTTGGTTATCATGAGTCAGGTTTCTGAATTAAATGAGATGTGATGGTGATCTCCACTCTCCCATATTGTAATAAATGGGAACAATCTTTACCAGGCTGACAGGAATGGAATAAGCTTCTGATTTACTATCTTGGTCAAAGGTTTGTAGTGTAGAAGTTTCTACCAGAACTTTCAATATCTCTAACCATCCACCACAAGCAAAGGACTCAAAGTCAGTGTTCTGATAATTACCAAGTATACCCATGTCAGTTATGCATCTGGAGAGTTGAGACATAAAGATGGAGTGGGTTCATACCCCTAGTAGAGCTAGTAGTCCATTCCCAGACAGACATGCCAGTACTCATTTTATTATCTTCCCTACAAATGATCCTGATCCTGCAGGGGACTCATTGTGATGCTTCACATCCTTGGACATCAATGTCTGCCAACAGTATCAGTTAATGACACCTCAGACCCTGGGTCTTATTGTTCTAAAAATGTCCTATTCTCATTTCTCCAGTGTCTCATTCCCTGAATTAATGCCCATGGACTCCTTAAGGAAGAATTGGGGAGCTAATTTCCATATAAATTTGCCATGAGTTTGCAAGATTATTCTTTATGAGAATGCAACTTATTCAGTCAGGGAATTCTGGGTCAGACCTGGCTCAAGTTTGGAAATTGGCAAGGGATTGTATCCTTTTATTGAGGTAGGTTTTCAGCCTCCTGTTGCTCTGCTTTGATTACTTTTGGTTATTTAAACTGAGCATCATTGCTGTAACCTGTTCATCAAACCTGCCCTAGGAGCACTGTGCTCTTTGCAAGTCATGCTATTCAGGTTTCTACTCCAGCTTTGCTACACAATAAAGTAACTGCATCCAGTTTGCTGCTTATACTTAAGTACACATAATCTCAGAGCTGTGTGTACTGAAGAAGCCCAGTTCTTTAATACCATCTACCTACCAACCTCAGTCTCTGCAGATCATCTACCAAAGCTTCTCAACAATTCTGTTACCCCTCTCATAAGCACATTTCTGATTATTTTGCTCTTCCCAAACTCTATATTCTACCCCTCATAATTTGTTATCCTCAACAATCAGAGCCATAAATATTTCCATGGATACCTCCTGTGCATGCTGTCTTCTGGTATATAGTTCCTCTTCTCCCTTGCCTGGTCCCGCATTTCTTTCAGAGAGAGATGGATGCAAGGTGCCAGGATGCAAGGTGCCATCAACTGACTCTCCTAGAAGCAGGTAGAATGAGGGTGTTATAGTTTAGATATGAGATGTCCCCCAAAAGCTCATGCATGAGATAATGAAAGAAAGTTGAGAGGTGAAATAATTGGGTTATGTGAGCCTTAACCTAATCAGTGAATTAATACGCTTGAATGGGTTAGCTGGGTGGTAACTGTAGATAGATAGGGTGTGACTGGAGGAGGTGGGTTGCTGAGGCAGTCCTTTGGTATATATATTTCGTCCCTGGTGAGTGGAGTCTCCTACCTCCTGATTGTCATATCCTGGCCTGCTTTCCTCCATCATACCCTTCTGCCTTGATATCCTGCCTCATCTTGGGCACAAAGCAATGGAGTCAGCTGTCTATGGACTGAGAGCTCTGAACCCATGAGTGCCAATTTAACTTTTCCTTCTCTAAAATTGTTCTTGTCAAGTCTTCTGGTTGCAACAATGAAAAAAAAAAAAAAACTGATAAAAACAGAGGGTCTTTAAATATGTAGGAATTATTTATTTATTTACTTTTTATTCTTAATAAAAATTTTATATGTTTAAGATATACAACAGGATGTTTTGATATATATAAACTCAATGAAATAGTGCCTTTCTCTTGAAAGTTTGTTTTGAATCCATACCATATTATCTAACACATTCCAAAATGAACTTTAAAAATGAAGCAAAAGAAGGCTCAACACAAAATTCAGGATATTGATTATTTCTGTGGGAAAGGAAGGAATATCATTGGGAAAGAGCACAATAGATCCTCAAAGATATTGGTAAGTTTTGTTTTTTTTTTGTTGTTGTTGTTGTTGTTGTTGTTGTTTTGTTTGTTTGTTTGTTTGTTTTGGAACCAGGAATTGAACCCAGGGTCACTAAACCACTGAGCCACATCTCCAGTCTTTTTTTATTTTTTTATTTGAGACAGGGTCTCCCTAAGTTGCTTAGGCCCTCATTAAGTTGCCAAGGCTAGATTTGAACTTGTGTTCCTCCTGCCTCAACCTCCAGAGTCACTGGGATTATAGGTGTATGTCACCATGCCCAGTAATATTTTTTTTAATCTGTGAAATCAATTGAATATGTTTTCTTCTTCTTCTTCTTTAAACTGAAGGAATATATTGTATATACTATTTTGTACATATTACAGAATCCATAATAAAAATCTAACTACATAAAATGATTCCTGGCACTAAATGAGATGAAAAATAAATAATTTGTGTTACTTAAAGCTTCATATTCCTTAATTTAGGAAAGAAGTAAGAATGGGTTGTATGACAGATGGGAATGTAAAGAATGCTGATTTTGAAGACATGAAGTTTTAAAATTTTTCCTTTAATGGTGCAAGAACTCATAACAAAAAAAATATGATGTATTCAGTTAAATACCCTGATGCCCCCTCCTTCCAATCACACGCTTGACCCTCTCTTTCTCTTATACCCTATCTTCCTTCTTCCAGTCAGATCTACTTAGCTTTAAAGTACATTCAGACACCAGGTCTGAGCTACCATCATCTCCTGCCTGGGCAACTGCGGTTACCTCCTAATAGATCTGCCTGCTTGGACTATAAAAGAAAAATCGTACCGAACAATTGTTAAAAATGACAAAAAGGTTTCCAGAAGATTGTAATATGGAAGAGAGTTTGAAATCCACTCTAGAAACAAGAGGCAGAAGAGTTTGTTTTGTCTTATTTTGTTTTGTGGTGCTGAGGATGGATCCAGGTCCTCATAAACACTCCCCCACTGAGCTAGGTCCCCATCCCCAGGAGAGTTTTTAAGTACTGGGAGAGTTAGGGGAAAAGTAGTGGAAGATATTAAGGAGGCAGGTTGTCGGTGTGCTTGGGTTACTTGTGTTTCCTAACTGAAGCTAGACTCCTACCCTCCCACAAGACTGGGAAATAGGAGGAACACAATCTCTCTCCTTGCACCCTTCCTTCCTTCTTTTCACTGAAGCTTGAATCCAGGGATGCTTTACCAACTGAGTTATATTCTCGACCATTTTAATTTTTTATAAAAATAAATAAGGGTCTCAAAATTTCTGAGACTAGCCAGGTATTTACTATCCTCCTGCCTCAGCCTACCTATTTGCACTAGGTTCACAATCTTTATTGATGATTGTAATTCCCAGGACTTAGATAAAGATATTCCTGGGATGTCAAATTGGCAAGATGTTGGGAAAAGATGTGCATCTCAAAGAGGCAGAGAGTGCATTTGTAATTGCAAGTTTTCTACAGTAAATTCTCTATGAAAAGGGAGGAGGCTGATTGTAGTTAGAAAGTGCTAAAAAGTTTATGCCAACCGAAAGGAAGCTTAAAGCCATCTCAGTCGTTACTCTTGTACTCACAATCTCTTCTGCAGTTGAATTCATCCTTTTCAAATACAACTGTTCAAAACCCTTCAGTGATGGTCTTTGCCTGGAACTTTTTCTCTAGATTTCCATTGGACTGACTTCCTCACTTTTTACTTTATTACTTTAATACAATAATCATTCCCACCCCAACCCCATCTTACATTACTGAATGCCCAATCCTCTTTTCCCCAGTGCACTTTCTATTTTTGTGTTTTTCGCCTTCTAAGTTACAATATGATTTACAAAGTGAGCCCACTATTGACACTTTTTACCTTCCACTGGAATGCAGGCTGCAGGAGGAAGGTTTTTGTTAAAACTTTTGTTTTAAGACAGATCATACACACCAAGGACAGAGACTGGCCCATGATATACACTGAAGAAATGTTGATTAAATGATCCCTATCCATGTTGCTAAAGGGTGGGTGCTGACATAATTTCCTTCACAAACAGCAACGTTATCAAGTGTCATTCAGGACTTGAATATTTTCCACACATGAAATTAAGTTCAAATATTAGTAATTGCATATGCAAGTTGTGCATGTCAGTGTTCCAGGAGCTTTAGATTATGTTCTAAGAAAGAAATTATTCATCCTAGAATTTACAAATGGTAGCCTATAAGGAGAGAGCTGAGACTCAATAAACACATGACTAAATGTATGTGTGGTTTTGCTTATCTTTTTGCATTTCCTTAAATTCTGCTAAACCACCTTTTCCAAAGTCTACATTTAACCAGGAAAAATGAAAATATGGTGCTGATTTTCTAGTTAATTCATGTTAATTCCAGTCAATTTTCCAGTTAATTCCCAGATTCTTAGAAAAATATAAAGAATTGGAGAAAAAAATATCCTGATTGGCTCTTTTGCTAAATTGAATATATTGCCCAATTGCTCTACTTTACACTTAGCTAAGTTGGGCCTAAGCTAATACTAGTATGTTTTGCAGGATCTAGAACAATTAAAATGAGAAACCAAAGAACTTTTTTTTACTTTAACTCCAATCATAAATAATATGCAGGGGTTTCACGCTTCCTCAGAATAAGAGTTTATGTATATGCATCCTATCTGGACTCTCAGGGCTATAAATACACCTTGCTACTTGGGAGCCAGATCTCTAGTTAGTTGTGTTTTAAAGTTTGAAGACATGCATATGCACT
>NC_136468.1:37706826-37746826 GCF_902686455.1 Sciurus vulgaris | reverse complement strand
CACTTGTTTGAATGAAATATCCATTCAGTACAACATATTAATTTCTTACTAATGTTTGATTAACCTAAAGTACTATCACACCACAAAAGATAGCCATTGGTTAATGAGCTAAAATTCTACACATCGGTACCTAATACATGGAACATAGCTGTAGGCTAGCATGTGGTATGTACCTATTTAATGTTCTTTGAACCTATTAATGAAAGATGGCTCTTCCTGATCACCCAAGTAAGGTAGCACTTTAGGGGTTCAGAGGCCAGGATCAGCTTATGAGCATGTTTTTTTTTTTTTTTGTGACCTGCAGAAGTATTGAAAAATATGATCTAATCTTTTTGACATTTCAAAAGGTAGAGGTTTCTGCATACAAATTTGTATTTCCAGGTTGCCTTGAGAAGGTGGAAAGAACCAATCAAACTGGGTTCAACTCTCTGCCAAGCCACATTTGGTTGGAGCTGATCAACTATCCAGCCCTTGAACCTGGGCATGTGTTCTTCTTCTCACCAAGTTCCACATCTGGTGGACTTTATTCAGCCGCCTGACGGCTGGACTCATTGCGTTAGAAACACCTTTTCTAAGGCTGTTAAAATGACTTTTTAGGGTAAGATTGAGCAGACACCAACACTAGTTACTAACTGTGCAGGATAAACCATGTCTCCCTTCCATGACTTCTGAGTCTTAGCCTCCATTTGCCTTACCAGGAAAAAGGGACTCTCCAGATGTGTTAAGGTTAGGAACTTGAGTTGGAAGTTGATTCTGGATTATCCAGGTGAATTCAATCTAGTCATATAACTCTTTAAAAAATGGAAGATGAAGGAAAATCAGGTGAGATCAATGTGACATAGACTCTAGCTGTTGCATTTGAAGGTAGAAGAAAGGGAGGATGAGCCACAGAGTCCAGGCAGTCTGATAAAGCTGGGAAAAGCAAGAAAATAGACTCTCCCGACACTTCCAGAAGGACCACCATCATGCTCTCATCTGCTGCAGAGACTGAATTTGGATTTCTGACCTTCAGATTTAAAAATAATAAATTATGTTATTTTAAGTTACCAAATTTGCGAGAATTTGTTACAACAGCATTAGAAAACTAATAACAATATATCACATTTAATGTAAAGCATTCTCCAATTGAATCTTCCAGAATTAACTGTTATAGGAGCTTACAGAGAAGTTTATAAGACCACCATTACTTTCTAATTCCAAGCTGTTCTGTGAAAAATTAGTCTGCTCATTTTGGTAGATGTATGGCTTTCCTCACTTATGTTAGGTAAATATAGAGTTATATTCATTCATCTTAATTCAGCAAATATTTATTGAGACTCACTATGTGTTTCTATTCTTGGCCCTAGGATAAATGGGTTGATAAGATAGCCGAAGCTCTGACAACTTAGTGTTCATATTCCACCTGGGGATATGGAAAATGAATGCCTAAACAAATATTAAATTATTAATTTAAAAGCTATACTATACATGGGAATGGAAAATAGAGCTGAGCAGGGTAAAGAGAGCATTGCAGTTTCTATGTTGAATGTAGTATGTAAAACAATGCAAAAATGTATTTAGCCTTTTCCCCAGTTCACTGTGCAGAGCACTGGAATTTCTTGATAGCAGTGACTTTTGTTATTTACAGTTTATTTTGGATCAAATCTGAGTTCAAGCTAATGAGATGACATAGGGAAGGAATCTGCAGATAGCCTCAGGTCGGGTTGATCACCAGAAAGTCCAAGTGATTGGGGGTTAAAACCTCCAGCCCCACCCACCAAACTTTAGGAAGGGGCTGGGGGAACTGGGGATTGAGCTCTGTCAAAACAATTAAACCAAGAGATTCAGTGCAAAAATTTTACTATTCAAAAACTGCAACATAAGATGAGAGGGATAAGCAGAAACCAAATCATGTAGGTTCTGGAATTTTATTTTTAGTGTAGGGTAAAACCATTGGAAGATTTGTAGAAGAGAAGTACAGTTAACTGCTTTAAGGAACAGGAGCTCCTTATGTCATTGATGTGGGTTGTTAGGAAGGAAATGAAGCCCAGATATTGGGTATAAAGGCCAAAAAACTGGAAAGTTGTGCTGTTATTTGTTGATAATGGGACACTGGTAATAGTATGGTTTGGGTTGGAGTTGGAGCCAAGTTCATGTTAAGAATTGCATAACCTTTGGTACAGACAGCTCCACGTTTGGAGTTTAAGGCTCACTGTTTACCATCTTGAAATTTTGTCTTTATTTTGGTGTTCTGTCATGAATTGCAATAAGACATTTCAGTCTTATTTACCATTACTTGTATATGCTTCTTGTTGGCAACCTGCTTCCCTTAAGACAGGTTCCCAGCAGATGTCCTGGGAACTTGCTCAGCCTCATCCTACACACTTCACCCAGTGACCTCTGAGGCCTTCTTCCCCGGCCTGCATGCACACCCCACAGCTTCTCCAGGCCTTCTCACATTTGGGTACCCAGCATGACCCTGCATGGAGATTGCAATGACCTTGCAAAAGTCAGTGGCTGATGAGAAGGAGGGATGTATGACTTGTCTTTCCCATTTCCAGCTTAGATACTACATGTGGATCTTGCTGTTGCCATCTCTCTGGGTGCCTGTGATAGTTGGCACTTTCCCATGGTTACTGCCCCATGTTTGAAGAACCGAGATAATATAGGACAAATAAAAAGACATCATGACAAGTTGAGAGAGACTATAATCAAGGGAGAAGGCTTGGGTTGGGATTGTGGCTCAGTGGCAGAGCGCTTGCCGAGCATGTGTGAGGTACTGGGTTCAATCCTCAGCACTACATAAAAAAAATAAAATAAACAAATAAAATAAAGACAAGCTGTTCATTTACAACTACAAATTTTTTTTTTTTTTTTATAAAAGGAGAAAGCTTAATATGTTCATAGCTTTAGTGGCATTTCACCCCTACTTTTTGAAAACCAGTCCCATGTTTTTATATTGTACTAGGCCCTGAAAATTATATAGCCAGTTCTAGTTAGAGTTGAAAACTACTCCTGTTTTGGAAATGTTTGCGTTGTTCAGCAGACAACTAGATACACTAGTCTGGAGATCAGATGAAAGTCAAAGATGGACTTGTGAATGGGGGAGCCATCAAGGTATAAATGGTATTTTAAACCTTTCAGGCTTGCCCTGCCTGCTCATCTGCACATTGAAGACATGGTAATTTCCTCAAAGTATTAGCCTGTGTGGACAAAAGATGTATTTTTGCCTTCATCTGTCTCAGTTCTGTTTTGGCATAGCTAAAAGTGTTCTTCATGTCAACTGGTCTTTTAAGTGAGACCTGCTTACATTTCAAAAGTTGGCAAACTTACCATAAGCTCTTCTATGAGAATTGATCTACTTTGAATTCATTGATGTGCTCAAGGTCATGGAGGACAAGCAAATTTCTCCCTGGGTTTTGTTGTCTTAACTATCAGGATCTCTTATCCATTTGCCTACACTTAACTCTTTGGGCCCTTTGAAAAGATTTGGCTGAATCCATCCCATTTATTGATTCTCAGTATTATTTCTTGTGCTTTCAGAGTCGTGTTAAGGAAGGAAGATCCTAAGCCAACATGGTGAAGATTTGGGTCAACTTTTTCTTCTACAAGGTACAGGGTCTCTGTTCTAGTGCCATCCTTTGGTCTACTTTGAGTTGAACTTCTTTTAGCAAAGGAAACAATAACACGAAGAGAGAGCCTACAGAATGGGAGAAAATCTTTACCACACCCACCTTAGATAGAGAATTAATCTCCAGAATATATAAAGAACTCAAAAAACAAATAACCCAATCAATAAATTGGTTAAGGAACTAAAATAGTCACTTCACAGATGAAGAAATACAACTGATCAACAAATAAATGAAAAAATGTTCAACATATCTGGCAATTAAAGAGATGCAAATCAAAACTACTCTAAGACTTCATCTCACTCTAGTCAGAATGGCAATTATCAAAAATAAAAGCAACAACAAATGTTGGTGAGGATGTAGGGAAAAAGATCCACTCATACATTGCTGGTGTGACTGCAAATTGGTACAATCATTATGAAAAGCTGTATGGAAATCCCTCAGAACACTTTGAATGGAACCACTATTTGACCCAACTATCCTGCTCCTCAGTTTATACCCAAAGGACTTAAAATCAGCATACTACAGTGATGCAGCCACATCAATGTTTACAGCAGCTCAACTAATAATAGCTAAACTATGGAACCAACCTAGGTGTCCTTCAAAAGATGAAAGGATAAAGAAACAATGGTATGTATACACAATGAAATATTACTCAGCCTTAAAGAAGAATGAAATTATGGCATTTGCTGGTAAATGGGTGGAGCTGGAGATTATCGTGCTAAGAGAAATAAGTCAAACCCAAAAAACCAAGGGTCGAATGTTTTTCTCATATGTGGATACTAATTCACAATAGAGGGGTGGCACTAAGGAAGAATAGAGTTACTTTGGATTAGGTAGAGGAGAGTGAAGGGGTATGGGGGTAGGAGGGTTAGTAAAAATGAATCTGACATGTTTACCCTAGGTACACATATGACTACATGATTGGTGTGATTACATATCATGTAAAACCTGAAGAGTGAGAAATTATACTGCATTCATGTATGATGTATCAAAGTGCATTCTACTGTCATGTATAACTAGTTAGAACAACAACAAGAAAACCTCCAGGGGAGTGAAACTGTGAAAAATAAACAGCAATATGGAAAGTAAACAACAACAACAAAAACATTTGGCTGACCTTCCAAGCCTACAGGAGCCTATGAGAAACTTAGAGGCAGTGAATCACTCTAACCTATGTGATCTAAGTTCACAATTGGCCTCAACCAATTCCAGGAGAACAGACTTCAGCAAGAATTTCTGGTAGAAAATGCCAGCTGTTGACATCTTTTTTATTCTGTGTTCTCCTATGTGGAAAAGGATTCCTTATTATTCCCAAAGAATGGAAAGACATCTGGCTCCCTGGATTTCTGGGTTTTGAAGAGGGACCCTGATGTCTAAGTAATAGAAACCTTTTCTTTATGACCCCATTCTCCTGGAGAACAGAACCAAAGAGGTAGGAATCCTAAATACTGATATACTGCTTTTCAAAATGAGTTGGAAAAGTATATCTCTGCAAAATGTACTCTAATGAGTACACTCATTCTAATAAGTACACTCATTTCCCAAAGAATGGGAATAATAACACAGAATCAACCTTTCCCAAAGTTCACACCATCAAATCCACATTCTCAGATTGTCTTTGAACTTCTATGGTGTTTTTTTCTAGTCCATAGTCTGGATTTGAAAAAAAAAAAAAAAAAAAAAATCCTGCAAGACTATATATCCTTTACACCATTTGTTACTTATAGCTGGAAAGTGTTTGTTGAATTCTAAAACAAAACAAATAATTTTCTCTATTTTTATGGAAATCAAGAAAGAGGAGGAGGAGGAGGAGGGGTTGGGGAAGGAGAAGCAGGATATGGTTTACTAACTCCATTGTTTATCCAAGCACACTCATTCCTTAAAAACAGGCTTATTCCATCATTAGAGTACATTTTGCAGAGATACACTTTTCCCTAGTGACCAGTGTCACTCCACATTTTCCCTCCCAATCAGTCTGGCTTACTTTCCTCTCCTTTATGCTCCTGACCATGGAAAACCCTTCATGACCTTGTCCAGATTTGCAATTCCACGCTGGTTAATTTGGGAACAGGTAACTGAATATAGTTCCTTGCTCAGTTATGTTCCCTGCTCATAGTATGTCAATATTTCATTATTATGTATACTCTGCCCCTGTGTATGGCACAAACTTCTCAACCTTCTTTGCTTGACGTTCGTACTCCTGTATTTCCTTTATAGCTGAATGCCTATGTTGTTTCTTTACTGAATCTCTCTGTGGAATACTGTATTAAAGTTTGTGAGTATTTCTGTTTTCCTCCTATGATGTTCTTTCTTCACTACATACATCCCCACCCAATTAAACTGAAGACTGACCTTGTACACAGAGTTATAAACTGTGAGATTTTAGGATGCAGTCCCTAATAATGTCTTCACTTTTAATACCAACTTCAAGTTCAGGGGGTTTCCAAAGCCACCCGCAGGTGCGATGATTCGTTAGAGGGACTCACAGGATTCATTAAATGCCATTGAACTCACAGTTAAGGTTTATTACAGAGGAAGAATATCATTCAAAATCAGCCAAAGGAAGATAGCCAGAGGGTCAGTCCTGGGAGGGTTCCCAATACAAGGTTTCTGTTGTCCTCTAGACCCATTACCCTTTCTTGGCACTATGTTTAAGAATACCATCAACAGAGGAAGCTCACTAAATCTTCAGTGTTCAAAGATTTTATTTAAGCTTCATTACTCAAGCATGATTGATTGGTGGCCCTCCAAGTCAACAGCTACTGCATAGACTAAAGTCCCCACCTTATTCTTCCTGGCATGACCATCCCCCACTCTACTGTCAGGGAGAATCAGCCTCACACAAAGTGAAGACATTGAAATTCCTATTTGAAACTGAAAGCAAAGAAAAGACTTTTCTTTGAGCAAAATAAAATTCTTTGCGACATGCCATGTTTTTAGCTTTTGGTCAATGACATGAAAGCTAAACTGATGTGTATCATTTGAAGAGCTACTATGACTGTCTCTTTCTGCCATACATTTCAGATAATCTTTGCGATTGGCCTGGATCTCTACATGACAAGCAAAAGCTCCATGCTTTCCAGAGTGGCTGCACCAATTTGCAGCTCCACCAGCAATGTAAAAGTGTGCCTTTTTCCCCACATCCACACCGACATCTATTATTGTTTGTGTTCTTGAAAATAGCCATTCTAATTGGAGTAAGGTGAAATCTTAGAGTTGTTTTAATTTGCATTTCTCTAATTACGAGAGATGTCGAACACTTTTTCATACATTTATTAATTGCCTGTATGTCTTCTTCTGTAAAGTGTCTGTCCAGTTCCTTGGCCCATTTATTGATTAGGTTCTTTGTATTTTTGGTGTAAAGTTTTGTAGGTTCTTTATAAATTTTGAAGATAAGTGCTCTATCTGAAGTGCGTGTGGAAAAGATTTTTCTCTCACTCTGTAGGCTCTCTCTTCACATTCTTGATTGAATCCTTTGCTGAGAATAAGCTTTTTAGTTTGAGTCCATCCCATTTATTGATTCTTGCCTTGATTTCTTGTGCTTTGGGAGTCTTGTTGAGTTGAATGTTTTCCCTGATAAGTGGAGAATGATATATAATGGGGGTGGGGGGTGGGGAATGAGAGAAGAATGGGGGAACTTTAGAATATGTAGAAGGAAATGAGAGAGAGGAGGTATGAAAAATAGTGGAATGAGACAGACATCATTACCCTATGTACATGTATGATTACACAAATGGTATGAATCTACATTTCGTACTACCATAGAAATGAAATGATGTACCCCATTTGTGTACAATGAATCAAAATTCAGTCTGTAAAAAATTAAAAGCTAAATAAAAATAATAATAAAAAAACTCCATGCTTATCTATTATGAACATAAAATAAGGGAGAAACAAATTTTTGTTGATGTACACCACTGGGATTTGCGATTTCTTGTTATTAATGTAGAACCTAGCCAATACTAACTGATACACTGACCAAGAGTCCTCAGTTTAGAATAGAGCCCCTTCTGTGTGCTCTTATAGTATCATGGCAAGTCCTCTGACTAGGTTTGGGCTAAAATATGCTGTCCAAAGTTGCTGGATGAGCCAGAAAGCATGTTTCAGTCTACCTAAACAGTGTTTTATAATGTGTTTTTGTGTTTCTAACATTTTGAAATTTAGGTATTCCATTTAAAATATCCCAAATTCCTTTTTATAATAATAATCTCAGAAGTTTTGTCAAATGCCCAAATATCTGCAAGATAAAAATTGGCTAACTAGATCAATTTACCTCCTTTGAGAGTGCATGAGGTCCTTCGAAGGACACAGCTCCTACAGACCTGGTTAACTCCATTTGTCACCTGACTGGTCCCTATAGACGTATTAGTTAGCTACTCTTTAAATTTGCTCAGAAATTACTGGTGAAAAAGGAGAGGTAGAGTCAGTTACAGTAGCATTTGCCCATAATCCCAATGACTTGGGAGGCTGAGGTGGGAGGAACACAGGTTCAAAGTCAGCCTCAGCAACTTAGTAAGATTCTAAGCAGCTTAGTGAGCCCTGTCTCAAAATAAAAAATAAAAAGGGCTGGGAATGTATTTCAGTGGTTAAGTGCCCTGGTTCACTGGTTCAATTCCCAGTACCAAAAAACAAAAAACAAAAAAAAAAAAAAAGAAAAGAAAAAAGTAAAACAGAAAAGAAGAAGAAAAAGGAGAAATAGTAGAAAGAGATCATTTAACTTCTATTAATGATATTTCGTTTAAAGCTATTGATTTTATACACAGAAAAAATACAATTTAATTTATTTACAACTTATGGATAACATTAGCATAAGGTTCTTTCAATCACTAAGAATAGAGGAAAACAGTCATTGGTGTAATGACAAAACCATTCAAAATATATATAATATTATTTTTCTTCCCAGCTTGATGTTTGCAAAAAAATGATTTCTACTTTTCAACAATTCCTTTTTCTTTGGTTTTGTTTTATTTTTCCAAACCTGTCTTCAACTTTTGAGGTAATGGATTGAATTAACTAAGTATTTAAGTTGTTTAATGATCATTTAACTTATCATTCCTGGTAAATAGCATTAGGCTACTCATCTTTCATGTCATTATCTCTCTGTGGACGAAGGACTCCAGGGGAGTAGCTGCCTCATCTCTGGCTTGGCAGCTAACTAGTTTTAAATACAAAGTACATATATAAAGTTTATTACCAGAATTAAGATATAATAGATAGGAAATGTCTTTACATTTCTACTCAACATCTCTGTGAGCTTTGGTGGCAACAGGGCCAAGTTACATTGGATGATTATGTAATATGCATAAGTGAAAATCTGAATCAAATGATATTTACTTCAATTTAATCCAGTAATATTTGGGACTGGCACCTTAAAAAGCATTTCTGTCAAACTGTTCTCCCCATCACAGAACTGACCTGTCTGTAAAGGCATTACTTGTTAGTATTTTGCCTATAATCGATAAGCTGCTCAGTAGTAGCAATTGTTTCTTATACATCTTTGACTTCCAGTTTGCCATATATATGCATGTTTGTTTTGTGTATGAAGATGACAAGAATTAGTTATGTTTCCATCTTCTTTTCTAATGACAATCTTTATTACACAGAGTTCCTCCTACTTGCTATGGATCATCTATTATCCTGATTTAAAATTGATTCGAAGAATTTCATTTTGTGTTTCTGAAAAATACTTTCTATTTTTTCCAGAATTATACATCATTGTTTATTGCACATGTACTTTTAAAAATACTTATTCCTTAGGATAGACTTCTTTTCTCAGAATTAAATAATAATTTTGCTTTTTGGGAGACCTGTTTAAGAAATAGAAACTCCATTCTATTCAGATGATTCTTAATTTTGTTATTCAAAATGTATCCAATTTTTCCAGTAGAGCATTTCATGAGACAGAAGGGACAAATTAGGAATGTATATGTGTGAAACCAAATATACTTTTGTGACTGGCTACAGATTTTGCAAAATAGCCAAAAAATGGAATGCTGATTAATATCTGGTCACTGTGGCTATGTGTCTGTTGCCAATGAAAATGGAGCTGAAATACACAAATATTTTCAAATGTGCTGCATGGGTGTGTCCTGAATGACTGAAAAGAAAATAAACCATCCAATTGTTATGTAAACACTTTTGCCATCCCCACTTCACAAACATTTTGCAGATGTTTCCCTATGAAAACATTCTAAAACATACAAGGCTGCCTTTGCATACCTAAAGTTGTTTTGCAATAGCTGTTTTTTTTTTTTTTTTTTAGTAAAATTTATCACTGTTTTCTGGAGTTGGTAAAAATAAAGGGTGAGAGCATAGGCTTAATGATTTAGAATTGATCTAGCTTATGTTATTAATATTACAGTTATCTTTAGCAGTTTTCTCTAATTCTATTACAGATAAATGACATGAATTCAAAAGGAACAAATACACACAAAAGAGAGATGAGGGTCACTACAGTTCTGAAATCTGCAGGACCGTTGTAGCCTCAAGGACTGGTCTGTATCCCCAGATGTAGTCTAAGAGATTATTTCCTTGACCCCAGTCCTCTCCATGAAGCAGGAGCTTTCTTGCTCTGTGATTCAGTTAGGCAATCAACAATGCAGTCATTGTAAAGAACCCAAATATCTCAAAAGTACTGAGAGCTGATAATTGCTAATTTCCACAAATTTCTAGTGAGCTTAAGTCTCTCCCCAACTTGCCTATCTAGAATGGAGGCTGGAAATGGAGCTTTAAAAAACAAATTGAAAAGAAGAGAAAATAATGACACAGATGGATTTTTAACATTGCTGTGTATTAAGATGCTTACTGTTATACGTAA
This sequence comes from Sciurus vulgaris, assembly GCF_902686455.1. Lineage (NCBI taxonomy): Eukaryota > Metazoa > Chordata > Mammalia > Rodentia > Sciuridae > Sciurus > Sciurus vulgaris. The sequence goes on along the minus strand of NC_136468.1, from coordinate 37,736,398 downwards.
GAGTAAAGAAAGTTGAAATCATTTATGCCTCACTTAAGTGCTTGGGACTCAAAAACAAAAACCCTTAAAACCCTTTAAAGTTGTGGTTAAAGAAATCATTTTAATATAGTCTTGCACAAAGACTCAGTTCAACTGCTTACAATTTGTTAACCTTGGATATTTTAGTTAATGTGTCTTAATCTCCATGTCCTATGATGCTAAAAATATCAGTAGCTATCTCTTGAGAATGTACCATGTCCCAGACACTTTTTTATGAGCTATACATGCTATATTATTTTATCACAGAAATCCTGTGAAATAAGTCCTCTATTTTTATCTCCATTTTACAGTTTGAAACTCAGGCATAAAGGGGTTAAGAATTTATTTTCCTTTAAGTGTAGTGCTTCCTGTGAACTGGACCCTGTTCTAGGTACTTTATAACTATTAATTCAAAACACATATCTACTAATTTATAGCTACTTTTTTGATACCCTTTTTGTAGATAAAGAAACTGAGACATATGTTAATAACTTGCTTAAAGTCACAGTCAGTAAGTGGTGAAATGGGGATTTGAACCTACAACAGCGATTCCAGAGCACTCTCCAAAACCACCATTATGCCTCGTATAGTTACTGTGAGGAATAAATGACATATTGGCACATGATAAGAATAATAAAAAATTAATGAGCATTATTATTATGAGTTTATTCTGAAGATTATGGAAATTCTCACCTAACATGTGGACAAATCAGAAATACTAGTGGTGCTAAGAGATGGAAACCAGACCTGTTTTTAAACCCTGTTCTTTCATTGGAAAATTAAAAAAAAAAAAACAAAAAAAAACCAGAAGTCTAGTGACTAGAATAGAATGAGTAAGTAGAAGAATAGAAAATGAGGGCAGAGAGCTATCCAATCACATGGTACATGGAACCTTGTAGACCATTGTAGAGACTGACTTTTGTTCTGAATGAGATGGAAAGTCATTGGTGAGTTTTGAGTCAAGTCATAAAATGGTCTGACTTATATGCTTTAACAGGAACATCCTAGCTTCCCTGCTGAAAAAGAAATGCAGGGGAGCAAAAGGCAGAAATATAAGATACTATTATTACATGAGATTGAAGGAGATGATGTAAATTGCCCAGGGTCTGTTGCAGGGTCAGTAGGCATCAAACAGGGTTTCCAACTCAGGCCTGGAGGAATGAACCACAGTGATGTTGAATTAGAGAATTGCTGGTGGGGCTGCAAATTAGTGCAGCCACTCTGGAAAGCAGTGTGGAGATTCCTTAGAAAACTTGGAATGGAACCACCATTTGACCCAGCTATCCCACTCCTTGGTCTATATCCAAAGGACTTAAAATCAGCATACTACAGAGATACAGCCACATCAATGTTCATAGCTGCTCAATTCACAATAGCCAGATTGTGGAACCAACCTAGATGTCCTTCAATTGATGAGTGGATAAAGAAACTGTGGTATATATATACAATGGAATATTACTCTGCCATAAAGAACGATAAAATTATGGCATTTACAGGCAAATGGATGAAATTGGAGACCATCATGCTAAGTGAGATAAGCCAATCTCAAAAAATTAAAGGACTAATGATCTCACTGATAAGTGGATGATGACACATAAGGGGGAGGGTGGGAGGAGTTAGTGTTAGGTTTAGGGTTAGGGTTAGGGTTAGGGAGGGGGACAAGAATGGAGGAAGAAAGGACTGTTTAGAGGGAAAAGAAGGGTGGGAGGGGTGGGGGGAAGGGAAAAAATAATAGAATGAATCAAACAACATTATCGTATGTAAATTTATGATTATACAAATGGTATGCCTTTAACCCACATACAAACAGACAAACAACATGTATCCCATTTGTTTACAATAAATAAAAAAAGGAAAAAAAAAAAAAAAAAAGAGAGAACAAGGTGACGTCTGTGCAGCCATGTTGTATGAACAAGCCATTTTGGGAACTGGCCCGTAAAACCTTCCCCCCAGGAAAGGGCGCACAGGTACTACCCTCAAGAGCCAATACAGAACAAACAGGACGTACTGGGCCCCTGGGGTTTATCAAGGCTGTTAAGAGATATCTGTCCGAGAAATTGTCAGCTGCCCGGAAACCTTATCTATCAAGGACAGGGGAGGGGGCCTAGCCCTGACTCATCTCCTGCATAGTTCACCCCCTCCCTCCTCCCTTCGTCCTCCAGGACCATTCAGTTTGGGTGGGACCCAATGAGATTCAAATAAATTGGCAGGACCCAACCAAAAGAGAACAAATGTTTAGCTGTTCCAATGTTAACTAATAATGTACAGGTCTTTGTATGTGAATGATTGGAAATTTTTTAAGTAGAGTGCTTTCTCATCCCTCGGGGCCGCTCCCCACTCAGCCATGGTAGTGGTCTGAGAGGCTGGTTGTGGTCCAGGCTCCAGCTTGCAATAAAACCTCGTTGTGTGAAAAAAATAAAAAGAATTGTGATGAAGATTTTATAGTCTTCTTTTTGGATCTAGGCCCAAATGGGAATACTTTTCTGAGACTATTTGGGTGGAAAAGACTATCTCCTACCCCTAAGATTGTTGTTTTATTAACAAATTCCTTATTATTTGAGAAATATCTATGATAGCTAATACTAATTCTAATACCATACATATTTATAACTATCTAATATTGAGTAAACCATTCTCTTTAATAAGTGTCTTTAACAAAAAAGTATTTTGTAACCACAAAAATTAGTGCTGTGTTTTAAATTAGGATAAGCCTAATTTGCTATATGAAGTATTTCCTTTAAGGTTCCCTAGTAGTATAAAAGAACATCTAAGCCAGAAAGCTATTGATATCTTGAACTCCAAAGTAGAAACAACCATATCACCTAACTCAATGTCGGCTCAAGAAACATTAGTTGGAATAATTGGTAAATGACATTAACAATTTGTCTCTGTATGCTAAGATGTAAGCAAGGTTCCTAAGAATCAGCACTGACATTGTTATTGACTCTGTAAAGGGAAGATATTATGTCTTTAGTGGGGGATAAACTCAGAGAGTTCTGGCAATGAGGTCACAGGGGACCAAAGGCCTCAGGCAGCACTCAAATTCCTGGAGGCAAGGAGAAAAATCACGTAGGACTCTATTAGTCAAAATAATTAGCATTAGCTGCTGTCACAAAAAGCTCTAAAATTTCAGTGGCTTGAACTTAGTATCAGTCTCTTACTCTCCACCCCATAGTGTGAGAAGAGCTGAGTAGCCTTCTGGATGACTGTCATCTATGCAGCTACTCCATCACCCAAACTGCTCCCATCTTTTGGGCTTTCCCTGGGGTCCTTCTCTGAAACTTCTGCACTCAGCATGCCAAAGAACAGAAAGTGAAAATTGTGAACATTCTTGTGGGACCTTTTCTGGGTCATGTCTGGAATATTCCATTGAGTTATTTCATTGAATTCAACTAATGGACAGCCTAATTGCAAGGGTCATGGGAAAATAGAAGAATGAGTTCTAACAATCTGTCATGGAAAGTACCAAATCTCAGGAGGAAAAGAGAGAAAACAGAGTTTACTTTCAATGCTAATGGTCAGAAAAGACATACTTCCTGGTAAAACAGAATCAGTTGCTAATGTATTGAAATACTTACTACTACTGTGTTTAGTAAATAGTTGTGCCTTGAACACAGTGGTGCTTGGACAGTATCTTTTTTTAATACACACTCAAAATACTTACCTACTTCAACCAAATTTACAGTAATACTAAAGAAATAAAAATAAACAATATGAGACATATTGGTAACAGAAAAACAGGTAATTGGATACAGATGAGAGATCTTGAAAGTTGTAAGAGAAATTTTATGTGAGAATGTATTTAAACTATATTTGAAAGATCTATTGAATGTTCTAGACCCAGCTCAAAATGACCCTTTCTTAGGTCTTCTTTAACATTTTCCTCTTTACAGACAATATTAATTGCCTCTTTACCTATGTTCCTATCCCATCTTATATTTGAACTTGAATATGTAGCATTTTAAACTATTGTAGATCTCATTCCACTACTCCATTTGTTTGTATGTAGACTCCCACAGATCCAGTAGATATTTGAGCTCAGAGTTGATAGGTAATAAGCCTTTAAAACCTGCAAATATGATCCTGATGTTTACTCTGCTTTAAAACATTTCAGTGGATTCCCACTATTTTTAAGGCAAATCCCACACTTCATTAAAAGGTGGGCAAGGTATGGACAAACTGGTCCATACCTATCTCTCTACCTTCCTTTCATTTGTACTTTTAAGATTCAGCCATAACAAACTTCTTTCTGTTCCTGAAATGACTCAAACTTTATTACCTTTTGCACCCAAGTTTCCCTCTTCCTGAAGTTCTTCCCACCACTTTCCACTTTCATTCCTATTTAGCTTCTTCAGCCAGATATTCACTTAAGAAAACGTCCTGGAATCATTCTGTACTTGGAAGGATCCCTACTGTCTTCTTCCATATCAACAGGTATTTTAGCTAAAGTAATATGTTAAACCAATCATGATTGTCACTTTGCTACTGTACCAGTTTCTCCATTAAGTAGACATCATTTCTATTGAAAACCATATTACCCAACACCTAAACCAGTTCCTGGCACAGAGTACTTGTTAAATAAATATCTTGAACAAATGAATTAGAAATATCAAATGGAGATCATTAGAATTGGGTCAGTCAACATTTATTGAAGACCAGCTATAAGCTAAGTACAGACCTTTTATTTGCGGGGAGGGGTCCTGGAGATTAAACTCAGGGGCACTCAACCACTGAGTCACATCCCCAGCCATATTTTGTATTAATCTTAGAGACAGGGTCTCACTGAGTTGCTTAGTGCCTCACTTTTGCTGAGGTTGACTTTGGACTCGTGATCTTCCTGCCTCAGCCTCCCAAGCCACTGGGATTACAGGCATGTACCACCTTGCCTGGCTAAGTGCAGACCTTCTAATTCTAAAATTTAATTGTCCTATTTGTTCTTTTTCTGAAAACTGCTACCTTACACAACTTATAAGAACATCATTCCAAAGTCTGTCTCGATAACTCCTCCCCACTAAAGCTGCATCACCACAAAAAACAGCACCACCAAATACCCCCCACATAATAGCCCACACCTGCTTTTCATCCTGATTCCCCTACTTCACTTCCTCGGTGACTTAGGCTTAAAAATCTCAGAAATCATTTTTAACAGTTCTCTCAGATCTCATTAGTTACTAAGTCCAACAGATTCAACCCATGAAAGATATCTTGAATTCACCCTTTTCTTCTCAGTCCTACTGCTACTCTCATAGTTCAGGTTTTCATTGCTTGTCACCTGATCTAATTCAATAGCTTCCCAGGGTGTCTCTTCACTTTTATTCTCTCTCTCTTCCAATCTACTTTACACATTGCAGACAGAGTAATTGACCCAAAGGTGAGTTCACTCCCCTAGTCAAAAACCTTCAGTGACTCCCCATTTGTAACCAAAAAGAGCAGCAAATTCTCAGCCTGGAATTCAAAAGCCTATATAATCTATCCCCAATTTATTTTATATTTTCTAGGCTTATTTTATGGAACTCCCCCTAACTGTAGCCAAACTGGTTTTGTTTTCATTCCCAGAACTTCCCTTGCACTTATTACTTTTAAGCCTCACTCATGTTCTTTCTAAGTCTGACCTCCCTTCCTTCCTCTACACCTGCCTCTTCTCTCACCTTCTCTGTAGGGAGCTTCAAGTCTCATGGTGTGAATGTTTCACAAATATAATGAATGGAATTTTGTAGTTAAGTCATTCATTTTTTAATATCTTGGTTAGATTGTTTCCTAATTTTTTTAAAAAATCCTTTCCCTTCTTTTTTGTTCCATATCCTTTGCATAGCTTATCATTTCTGTAATTTTATTCAGAGTGATTATGGTTCCTCTTTCTATTTGTCTTCATTCTTGTTTTTGTTTCTTTTCTTTTTGGATTTGTCATAATGTCACCACCCAGGGCTTCTATGACATGAAAAGTCCAAAACTAGTTTTCTTAAGCCAACAAATATACTTAGACTTGAATGGAATATTCCACTCCCATTCTTTGTTTGGTATAGGGTCTGGAAAGTCTTAAAGGAGAAATCTAAAATTCAGTGAATTGTTCTTAGTAAGAATAATGTTACCTGCATACAGAAAACAGCATGAATGCTTATGCCATAGATTAACTAGTAAACTGATCTCATCCATCATATGCTCTAGTTCCTTTTATTGGTACTTGCTTCAGTCTTCCTCAAAATAGATTATTGTGAAATATGATATTCCTTTAATATTCTGCAAAAGTTAGTTTCACTGAACTTAAAATTTGGACATTTTTAAAATTCAGCACTTCTACTTCTGACCATTAGGAAGTAATGACTAGGACACAATATCCCATTGTAAACAATTAGAAAACTGGACAAGACACATGCATCAACTATTCTCAAACATTACACCATTAGTAGCTGGGGACTGTGATCATTGAAAGAAAGAATTAAATGAAGCACATTCTGTGATATCCCTGACGTTCTATTTAAAGAAGCTATTTCTGTTGGGGAACCAAAGCAAGTCACAACATCCCTGAAAAGTTGAAGAAATGAAGTTCATAGCATTTATGACTGAACTGAATGGAATTTGGCTGACATAAATATCATGGAGGAGGGACATCTACAAAACTCCACAGAAGTTCTACTTTTTTTTCCCTTTATTGGCCAACCTTGATGGTGCACATATGCTACTGTGAGATACCTTGAGGTTGAACAAATAATTATTAGGGAATAAAATTGTTGTTGAGGATTATAAATTTTTTCAATTCCAAGAGCTCACACAGGGCTGGTATAGATTTATGTTTTAGTCAACTGGAGTGAGAGACCTCAATGAACATTTAGGATTTTGGTAGAAACCCCAGATGGGCCATGCCTTGTAATAAAGCTAAACTAGCACCAGGATAGAGTAAAAATGACACTATATGTGCCATTAAATAAGTAAAAATAAACCTAAAAATGATAAAATTGATAATAAGATAATTTAACCATCTTTTAATGTAATACTCAATGATTTTTAAATAAAAAAATCCAGAAACTTCACAATGTAATATTCATAGTGTCTAGCACCCAATAAAAAATTACTAGATATGTGAAAAAACAAGAAAACATGACAAACACTAAAAATATCAAGAAATTGACAGAGATGGTAGAATTAATTAAAGCAGCCACTCTAAAAGTGTTTAAGAACTTAAATGAGGGCTTGCTTAGGTGTAGTACATTTGTGATTACTTGCCTAGCATGCATGCAATTTTGGGTTCAATTCCCGCCAATGCAAAAAGACAAAAAAATTAAATGAAAACAAAGAAAGGAATGAAAGAGAACAAGGAACCAAATGGAATTTATCAACTCAAAAAATAAGAATAATATTGGAAATAAAATATTCACTGAATATGCAGCAGATTTGACAGGTTGTATATTATTGAACATGAATAGAAAGCATGGGAAGCTACACAAAATGAAGAAAAGAAAATAAAAACAAAAAATATTATCAGAAACCTTTGGACAATATTAGGCATCATATGTAATAAATATTACTGATATCTAATACAGAACACAGTAAGTTAGAACATAAGCAACATGACATCATTAGTGTGCCAAAAAGAGGAAAAAAAAAAAAACTCATTAGCCTGGAATTCTGTAACTAGTAAATTTTTATCATTCAAAATAAAGGAAAAAATTTAAAAATTTCAGCCAATTATAGCTGAAATAATTAATTTCCAGTGAACATGTGATGCAACAACAGTATCAAAATGACAAAGTTCTTTACATGGAAAACTGTACAAATGAAAATGGATTTACAATAAGGGAATATTTGATGTAAATTTTGATAGTAAATATGCTGAGAAATATAAAAAGGCATTTTTTTCTCTCACCTTAAGTTGCTTTAAAAGATAATTTACTATTAATAATGTACAGAAAAGCAATAGGTATGACACAATACACGAAAGAGAGTAGGAGGGGAAAAAAGATTTTTACCTTATGTTATACAGTATATTATACTCAGAGATGAACTCTAAGTTAAAATGATGGTGGATATAAGAGAGATTACTGAAAATAATCAATACAAGTTATGAAATTGATAAAGAAAAAAGAGCAAACAGCAGGAGGACCATTAGAAAATAAATACAATAGTGTAAGTTCAGTTAGATTGATAACTCCATTAAATGTAAATGGTCCAAACAGATGGAATTAAAGAATGAAGGCCCAATTTTATTATGTCCATAAGACTTATTTAAATTCAAAGACCAGATTAAGTTGATGATATTCTGCCATGTTTTTCTGCCTTACCTCAGGTCCAAAGTAAAAGGGCCAACTGATCACAGAATAGAACTTCTCATATCATGAGATAAAACAAAGTTTCTTTTTTTTAAGTTTACTGTCTCAGGTATTTTGTTACACTAAAAGAAACCTGACTAACATGCATGCCATATAAGTGTTCCATTTCTATCATTTACCATAAAAATCTAAAATTAAAAGGACACAAATACATATGTTTAAATGTTCATAAGCATAGTTGAACATTGTAAACATCATAAATATTCATCAAAAAGTGAATGGTTTAGTAAAAGAATTGTATATTTATATAACTTAATTAAGGGGATATTAGTGATCAAAACAATTAAATAAAAGATTAACTACTAGTTAGCCCAACAACTTGGATGAATCTTTTAAAAAAAAAATCAGGATGAGCGAAAGAAGTCAGACACAAAAGTATGCATATAATATTTCCTTACATGGAAGTTTAGAACAAAGTAACCTAGTCTCTGAAATTAGATCAGTGGTTAACTGAGATCAGAAGTTGGAGGAGGGTGATTAGATGCAAAAGGACAAAAGTGAACTTTTTGGGTGATGGAAATATGCCACAATTTTGTGATGGTGGTATATATATGATACATCCATTTGTCAAAATTAGTAAAACCAGTCCTTTTCAATCTTCTATGGCCCTGTATTTCCCTTTAACTTTTGCATTAACTATTGACTCAAATTGATGGAGAGAAATAACAGTATTATCAAAATTCTATTGTAAACATCTATAAAGAAAAGGGATAATAAACATTCAATAAATATTTGCTATTATATTTTGAAATGTAAGCAATGTAAGGGCATGATGACCCAGTCAGAAAAACCTTCATTCAAATCTATGAACCCTTTTATGGAATCAAACAGTTTTTTCAAAACATATGAATCTGTTTTATTTAATCATAGCTGATCAAGGTATGAAGGCAAGAATTTGTTTACTTCAGAAAAGATGCTTTGCCAATCTGAGTTATTTGTTACAAAAATCCCAATCCCAACAATACTTAAAATGCTTCATTTTCAATTGCTCTGCTTATAAAATTTAAAAGTGCAGATTATTTCATTTATTTAATCACTTAAAATTGCATTTCATTCTGACATATTGTGATTCCTTTAATTACATGATTAAGCAACTTAATATAATTTAGGAAGAAAAAGGAAAGCATGTGTGCAGGACACCACAATCAAAACCCAATCTAGCCTCTGCTGTTCTGCTCATGAAATACACCTGCAACCCCTTGCACTCAGAGTATCAGAACTTTACCTATAATGGAACTTTTTAAAGAGGATCTGATTTCATCTTCAACTTGGAAAGCAGCATTCTTGGACTTTAAGATGCCATTATAAACATGATTTCTCTTCATTGGCACCTCTCTTCTATAATCATCTCACAAGGGAACAAGAGTGTCATAGCTATAACATAGGGGGTACATACTAATATGAGCCTGTTTTCAAAACTAACTCCCATTATAACTCTGTCTTAATTAAGTTTCTGATTAATTTGATTTGGAAAGGCTCACCACAAAAGCTAAGTTTGCTTATATTTTCTTATAATTTTTCCGCCATAATCAACAAAAAATATCATTGTATGAACAACACTTTCAGTGTTTCTTCCTGAGGAGAGTCTTAATTTCATTCTCTTCGTTATGCAATGTTTTTATATGGGAGTTGATGGGGAGCACTCATAGTGAAGAAGTAATTCTTCATGCCACATATAATATGGTGCGATTTAATTATCCTAGTTGCCATTTTTATGTGCATACTGTATACAAAACACTGCATGATAGAATATAATCTCATCTGTGTACACACATGTATTTTGGAATCACTACATTTTATTTTTATAGAAAAAGAACTATATAGCATATTATTTTAGATTTTTTGCTAAAAAGAAACATAATATAGCCAAAAAGTCAGTGCTGAGAAAGAATATAAAAGAATAAATTAGTTAGAAAATATGAAAATTGGAGAGAGATGGGACCAATATTTACATATCAAAGAAGAAAATGGTAGGTTTGTAAAGCAATCTCCAAGGTTCTCTTGTGTTTTGGGTTGTAAGCAGTTCAGCCCCATACTATCATTTTAAGACTGTTTATAAAATGAACAACTTTGAAGATAAAGATATTGTATCTCCCTGGAGCAAAATATTCTCTCTCTATTACAATAAAAATGATATCTCCCTTTGGGGCAAAATCAGGCATACTAACTCCCTTTTATAAAAGATGTGGGTTCCCTTAGTTCAGGATTCTTCTCCAAATGCACGTATGGTGCTCTTCCCATCACCCTATGGAAAACTGAACTTGGGTAGTTGGCGTAAATGTGGAGACTGTAGCTACTGCTGTGAGCAAGGAATTCCTTTTTTGCTTGATCATGTTTTTCCTTCATGACCAATAGGGATTCCTGAGTCCTTAATGTTGATAAAATTCCTTCAGCATGAGGAAAATAAAAAGCTACTATATTAGTAAAAGATAAAGTAATAAAACCCAGACAGAATTGAGGCAGTTATAATTTTGCTTGATGAATTGAAATTATAATAGACCAGGACCTGGTGGATAGGAATTACGGGTTCCTTATTTCTCTGAAGAGATCCACATGCTTACCTCAAAGTCAGTCAGGCTCAGGTTAGATGCTTCTCTGCTTTCCATCGTTAGCCAGTAACAGGTAGATCATGATTACTGTTCAGTCACTCCATCCGCCTCTTATATTTTGTGTCCTGCAGCAAAGGAAGTCAAGTTTAGTGACTCTAGCACAATTACCCAAATATTGCATTTGGTACCCTGGGACAATGCCACTTTTGTTTCAGTTAGCAGTCAGTAACTATGAGGGTACTTAATTAGCCAGTGAACATAGGCCCATGTGTTACCAGTGCAAAAGTGATAGAGCACATTCACATTCTAGGTTCAGGTTTTGCTAAAAGGGCCAGGAGGGGAGTTACCAAACTCACATATAAACTAACAGAGAGACACATGGTAAAAAGTCAGATGAGAAAAATATCAGGAGTATCATGAACCCACATGAATGTTGTTACTTAGATAAACTTATTTATATAGCATTCACAATAAATTTCCTAACATTCGAAGTGTTCTAAAGTGATTCTCTTTTGCTAGGTGAGTCCTCAGGTTTGTTGTTGTTGTTGTTGTTAGTACCAGAAATTGAACCCAGGGTACTGAATCACTGAGCCACATGTCCAGTCCTTTTCATTTATATTTTGGGATAGGGTCTTGCTAATTTACTTAAGGCCTTGCTAAGTTGCTGAGACTGGTCTCTAAGCATCTTCCTGCCTCAGTTCCCCAAGTTGCTGGGATTACAGGTGTGCACCACCACATCCAACTGAATTTCTTTAGTTGTAGAGAATTTATGTAGCGAGATTATCTTAAAGGGAAAGAAAACCATAAAAATTAAATTAATTCATAAAATCTACAGAGCAGAGTGAATGGAGTTGGAAGTTACAGTGACCCATGTGCTGGGGGAGGTGGTGGTTCTGTTACAACTTTGAGACAGAAAAATCTCTGAAAGTAATTGCCATATCTGTGAAGTCAATTTATTAAGAATAGCTACAAGGAAGAGGAATTTCTATACCCTTCCCATTTGTCAAGAATTCACTTTTCTCTTTGCCTTTTGGGGAACCCGAATGAAAATTTTAAATATTTAATTTTAGCTGTTTGGTTGTTGTACCATCCATGTTTATACAAAATCATGGCAACATCAGTTAAGCTAGATATGTTTATTAAGAGCATTTTTACTTTAGTTCTTAATGATAAATCTATATTTTAAAAAAGAAACCAAGTGAAAAGGCTTTGTGGTCCTCTGTCAATATGAACATCTTTCCTATAATGATACCTTCATTAAGAACTAACATCTTAATAGAGGATCATTGAAAGACAGAGTGAAAGCTAGAGAAGGTATAAGAAGAAAGAAAGAGAAAGGGAGAGAATAAGGGAGGGAAAAAGAGAGGGGAAAGAAGGTATCACCTGCTCTGTAATTTATTAAATTTTCTTTTCTTTTTCTCCCTGGTCCAGTTTGTTGCATCAGTTTTTACAGAAAAATTAAACATTTTGTTATCAGTAATTCAAAGTTTCAATCTTTTACACCTCGTTATTAATCTTGAAGAGTGTCCAGAATTTTTTCATTCATTTAGAACAGATGAGACTCTGTTCAGCCCATTTCACTGCTGACCAAACAGAGGTTTTAAAGAAGCAGAATAAATCACATGGGTGATTTTAATGTAAACCTTGAAATTTGAAATTTGACATTGTCTCTGAACTCGTAGAAAATTTAACCACCCATTAATAACATTTAATTGACAACTCTGTAACATTATTATGAGTATGCACTTGCAATTACATTTAATCTACTATTAAATTCTAACTCATGAATACAGAAGTAACCCCTATTTGAAATGTTAATGATGCTGTTTGTGATATATTATGATATATATGATTCTGGAAAGTTAAATATGTGTCATTCAAGATGTCACACATAAATATAGAAAAAAATCTAAATGAACAGTGTTTTTTATATCACCAACTAAATTACAAATGTATTAAAGACAGGTCTTTAAAATATTCTTTCTAGAATAAAACGTGTATGTATTACCTGTGTTTACTAATGTTCTAGATATATGAATTAATAGTTATAAGACATACAGTATCTGGTTATTTGTACTATGTAACTGAAACCTGCCATATTAATTGTTTCTTTTGGAAATATAGATAATTGTAATCCAGGGATTGCCTTTGTTCCAAGCAATGGATTTTAATTACATTTGCAAAATGTAATTAATAATAATTATATTATTACAACTGCACAATATTAATTACAATTACTTTATAATAAAGAACCCTAATTTCATTTGGAAAAAAAAAATAGAAGTGATTTTGAAGCTCAAGGCATTCTTTCAAATTCTTTGTGATATTTTAAAAAAGAAATTATTGCTATTCTTTTTAGAATAACTGTTTTCTCTTTTTACACATTTGACCTTACAATGCCCTTAGTGTATTGTATTTTTGATTCAATGTGCTGCCTAAACAGATGAAAGAAGAGCCAAAACCATATTGGAAGAGTTATTTTTACTTGCTTGTTAAAAGGTACAGAGTCATTAAAAATTGTCAAATTGACAGTTTATTGAATTGACCAGTTAAAATAGGCAGAACACAGATAGTGTTTTGGTCTCCAAGTACTATACAGAGAAGTACTTGGACAATGGGAAGTTTGACTTGAAGGTTTTCCCAGTTCCTAACTGGAGATCTTACAAATCAAGACTAAAATCTTCGGTGATAATTTGTTTGAATCTCTGTATAACAGGTATGTGCTATTTTTCATCCAACCTCAACATTGTTCAGTTAGTTCTGGATCATTCTTAGTAATAAAACCATTTCCAGGAATCTCCAAATGTCAGATTAGCATTTCCTGGGCAGGATAACTGCTTTCCTTTTCTTCTCCAGATTAGATTTGCACCACTGGAAATAACTCTCAAGTACTCCAGGATGGATGAAGACTGGAACCCTTTGTAGAGGAGGAAAGAAGACTTGACCTTTACTCTGATCAAAACCTATCTCCCTATCTTGGAGTTTGAAGAGATTTCCTCATGATGCAAAAATCAGATGGACATAGTGAATATCCCACCAGGTTATGCAGCAGAAAATAATTATAATGTCCTCCAAATAAACTCCTAAATGAATAGAATAAACAAATCTTACGAAAATGAAAGAATTAATAAGACTTGACTCCTTATTCAGTAGGATATGCATTTTAAACTAATACTCTAGTTGATAATGATATAAAGACACTTCCTGACATCACTTCTAGAATTACTGATGAAAGCGTTGCAGCTGTCAGGATCAATGAGAATTAACATAAGAGAGAAACATAATATTCAGAAATACCCACATCGAAAAAAGTATTTTAGGTATAGGTAAAATTTTAGATATTGGATTGAGAATAGCTACATATTGAGGTCTCCAAAGGTCATCTTTATTAAATAAGTGGATTTATAACTACCCACATCTTATCTCAGATTTTTATGGGATAAAAGATAATCCAGAATTTGGAGATATGTATTGGATAGAAACCAGTTTTCCTTAGCAGTGTGTCACGGCTTTCAGATGACCTGAATTTGAACATATTTCAAATATTCTTTTGAATTTAGCACTATTGTTGTATAAATTATTTGTTGTCATAGAAATAAAAAGCTAAAGCTAATGCTGAACTATGAAGATGTGAACTAAAACACAGTCCAAGTTTCTGGAAATGAACTGGCTGCAATGACTTGGGATCCATCCATTGCCAAGTTTGTTGGTAACTTAATTGGCTGGATAGATGCCCTCTTTATACAGTGTTCTATGTGAAAATGTCCTAAAGTAAACAATGAAGAGAACTAAGCCCTAATAATCAGGTAAATGAATATCAAAATGTTTAGGGTTGGCCAAAGGTAAACAAGTCATTAACCTTTGCTACTAGATTCTTCAAGCAGGACAGACTACATAATTTGTAGGGCTCAATGTAAAATGAAAATGCAGGGCTCCTCGTGAAATAATTTTAAGAATTTCAATTCAGCAAAAGCAAAACATTAAAGCAAGTTCAAGACTCTTGTGAATGCAGAGGCACCCACAAAGCTAGCCCTTCCACCAAACGTGTATGAGTCACAAATGCAAAAAAAAGAAAAAAAAGTGTTGGGGGGTGATTTTGGAAAGATGGCTCAGTATTATGTAGAAAATAAAGTGATATAGATGAAGATGATGCATCCAAGAATAAGTTTGGAAAGTTGTAATAATTATGTGATTAAAATACATACTTCGATGGCAAGTGACATGTTACATATATTTACTGTGTAAGAGGAACTTTGGGTGGCTTAATAGATATGGCTAATTGAAATGATCCTGAGTAGTATGTAGCATGCTCTCTGACTAGTTTCTACAACTAATTTAAAATTCAGCAGAATAATGTGAAGTCTTTTACTACTTAATTAAACTTCTGTAATGCCTGTTTTACCAAGATGAATAAAATACATAAATTGTATGAGGTGACATCTAATGCACACAAAAAAAAGAGAAATGTAAAAATCAGAACAGTGGGTACATTAAACTGATTCTTAATAATTGAAACCAATTTAATCATTTGAGATTATTTTATTCTAGCTGACGTAATACTGTAGCAGTTATATTCTAATTATAACCTGTTTCATTTTACTCTGCCTTTCTAGTTAATTATTACAGTCAATTTGTAAAATGACATGGTTCCACATTTGCATAGGTCACTATTAAATAAATGAATAGCTGAAATTACTCTAGCATTGAAGTGTCAACTTTGGTAGAAGTCAAGAGGACTTCAAATGTTCTTCTAACACCCCTTAATGTGTTAATGACCACTATTAAACTGCAATTAAAAGGCCAGGAAAAATGCATGAAACAGTTAATAGAAAAATAGCACAGACACAATTAAAACGATTCTGGATTTTTTTTTTTTTTTTGACTGATAGAAAATAAAGTGATATGCTGTAAAAAGTGGAGTGTGAATCTATTTCTAACTCAAAGTAGAGTTGACAGTTTAATGATAACAAATCATAGGCTGCCTTTTTGGGGAGCATTGAACGTCAGCTTAAAATTAACATCAGTAGTAAACAAGACAATGTGGTGATTTTACCTTGTATTTAAATTACTACTTATTATGGTACTAAATAATAGCTTTAAATAACTTGGTGTCCAGATTACTGATATACAGTGTATCTGTGTGAGAAAAAGAGACAGTACTGAAAGATATGTTTAAGTTTTTGTCATCCCAAATAAAGGATAAACGTGTGTCTCTGTGCTGCGGTCTTGTTAAAGTTGCCTGTGAAACCTTTCGCTGATTCTGTTGTATGCTGAAAACCCAGCACTGTTATTAGAGCATTTCACTCACCAAAGTCAGGAGTTAAGATGATCAGCACAGGCCGTATTTCCCAAGATCACGGATTTTCTTTAACTCAAGAATTCTCCAGAAAAAAATGAAACAATTAAATTTACGCATATAAACATTCAACTGTCAAGAAGCATTTCAAAACAAAAAGAGATTAAATATTTTCACAAAGGATATATTTTTACCAATTTACCCAGATTTCTTCTTCTTGCCTCAGATTCCTCAAAACTTGAAAGTCACAGAAATTTTCTAGGTCTTATTTACTGAGTGCAAGTCATGGAGAAACCAAATGTGTTCTACATATGGGCATGGTGAATGACCCTAGTTGTGACAACAAATACAGAAAGAAACAGGCACCATAATGGATACAAGAATAACTTACATATGTATCCATACCCACATATTTTTCCATAATTGTATTACTTATGTCAGTTGTAACTGTATTTTTGTCTTGAATTATGTATATTGTCTTAATTCCACACTTAAATTCTTATATTAAAGTTCATTATAATTTTAAGCAGACTTGTCTAGATAAATTCGTGGTTAATACTAGATCCTTGATAATGGCAAACTAGTCATCTCTGATCATTGATCTTAATGATTTGTGGAATATGGCTTTAGTGGTGTACTTTAATGGTGCATAATATTTATCCACTTTTAATATCGACTATATCAAAAAGTCACTTGACCCATGATTAAAATGTTACTAGTGGGGCAAATTGCATTAAAACTCAATATGATGGAAATGCTTTATAGTAGACTAAGAAGGAAAATATCTATTTTATTATTGCAGACAAAAATTCTTCAGAGGCACCAATATCAGTTTTTGTATTGGGCTGCACAGTCAATATACCATTTTGTAGGTCCCTAGGTCTGATGACCAGAAGTGGTTAGGAGAACATTTATCAGCAGTATGGCAGTCAGTATATGAATTAAACATTTGGGAGTGAATATTTCAAATGTATTACAACCCCCTCTTTAAGAGGTCATGGGAAAATGGATTGGGGTAATTATCACCTCGTCCCAAAGGGCATTTTTAAAAGAAAATTTATTTTTAGTTTACATCGCTATTCAAATACCCCCCACATAAGTTCTGTTGTCTTTAACTTTTAAGAAATATTTTGTTGGAAATTCCTTTATTGAAATTAATTTTCTTACATGGTTAACTACCTTGAGCAGAAAGATTTCCTTTTCCTGTAATTTTTTGTCCTAAAAAATATGAAAGGAGTAAAAACCATGCAGCAGCTACTTTGATGATTATAACCTAGCACATTTGAATCAGTGAGACAAAGGTGGCTATTTGAATGTCATTTTCCCCAGGTACATAAAATGGTAGTTGAAATAAGGTTATGCTATTTTCTGTGTCTCAACCTCAGAAGCCTTTTTCAAAGCTGTTTAACCAATGCAATGAATGGCTCTTATTCCCATGTGTCCCATTTCACATTCACAAAGCGAAGATAGGAGTAACTGTGATTTGTATACCTTTTTGGTAATACATACTAAATTACAACAGATAAATAAAATTAAGTAGGTTGTGATCACATTTTTGGTGCCCCAAATATTCCTTATAGAAGAGATGGCAGAGGAACGGGAACATGATGCCTTCGTCATGCTTAGAACTTAGCACAAAGAAAAGGATAACAGATATGAGAAAGCCATCAACTAGAACCATTATAGAAATATTAGCTAACAATCTGGATCAACAGGAAGAATTCTAATTGAATTTGGTATTTTTCTGTCAAAGTGTGACAAGGTGAAGTTGATGTAATTCCGTCGACAGAAACTATCTGGACCATACAAAATTATTGTAGTTAAAATATGGCTTCTGTTAAGGGTTTAAAAATTAGTGTCATAAAATACTGGGGGCAGGGAAAAAGCATGCAATCAGGTTGTCATTATGTAAAATGAAAAGGAAGTCCTCTTCTTATGGCTGGGGAGAGTGTAGAGGCAGTAGCAGAGACTCAAAGTAGCAGGCTGCAGCGTTCTAGGAACCTTGTGCTCCTTGTGGAAGAATGGGTAATGATCTGATTAGCATGGACAATAACACCAGAGTCTTTTCTATTATTATTTTTATTTATTCTCTGGTGTTAACAGTAATAGAACCTCAGGAGTTAAGTAGAAGTGGGTCAGGTTTGGTGAAATAAAGGCAAAACAAAATCAGAAAAGGTGTGGTCAGATAAATACATAGGAAATAAGAATCAGGATGATCAGTCAAGTTCAGAAGAGGCACAAGTGCAGATCCTGCACATTGATCATTAATATTAGAAAGTGGTAGGAATGCCTAAATCTCATACTCTCCTGGACACATCTTTTATATGTAACCATGGATTACAAGGGAACATAAAAAGTCATGTATATTTTCTTTCAAGAGCACCCTCCGCCATGCACAGCTCCTGTCATTCCATTGACAACTTAGATTTTGTACCAGCAGCAGGATGGAGGCAAGAAATAAGCACCTGGACTGAAACTCTGCAAGGATGAATGGAATAGACTCAGGTTCATTCACATACTAGAACACACCTTGCTTGAAAAAGATCAGGAATCAAGGACAAGATGTCCAGTTCATTGCCAAATAACCAGAAACTGTAGCTTGATGAAGTTAATCAAAGAAAGACATGGATGGGATTTTAGGGGTGGGGAAAACCTTGATGAGATTTAATAATAGGTCAATTCATTTCTACAAAAAGATAAGTGAACTGTTCCTCAGCAGTTTCTTCTTCTGGCCAACATTCATTGCAAACACAGGTTCTCCTTCTATCTATAAGTGCATTCTTAAATAGAGAACTCAGGAGTGAGGATGTAGCTCAGAAGTAGAGGGATGGATATTGGAATCAAGCAGGCAGAAGGTCCTTTACACTGAAGCAACTGATATTATCTCCTAGATTATTATGGTGCAAATTAAATGTACACACAAAACCCTCCACGCAAACAGAAAAATAATACAACAAATGCACCTTTTATTTTTCTTTTGGTATGAGAAATTGAGTTGGGGCACTTAACTACTCAGTCAAATGCCCAGCCCTTTTTAGGTTTTATTTTAAGACAAAGTCTCAGTTTCTTAGGACCTCACTAACTTGCTGAGGTTGTCTTTGAACTTGCAGTCCTCCTGCCTCAGTCTCCGGAGCAGCTGGGATGCAAGCACGTACCACCAAGACCAGCAAAGAACAAATGCGCTTTTAAAGTTCAAAGGAAGAAAGTATCACTTCATTGTGGCTGAAATCTAAAATTTCAAGAAGTTAATTTTTAAAAGAGAGGCAGAGTTTGGATACACCTAAGTTGAAAGAAAAACGCAGAACTCTGGTGGACAGAGTGGGCATGATGACAGAGAGCTGTGAGTTTGGTTTTCCTGGACATACAAGGAAATGTTCCCTACTTTGTGAGTGTATTAAGTGAGAAACACAAATTTGAGACACATTGTGGAAACTTTTTAAATGCACTTACCTGGAACTGGAACAGAGAGGGAAGTTACTAAGGTGCTGACATTAATTAGGTGCTCTTATTGTATTTCGTATAGTTTGTACTTATTGACATACGTACACACAGCTACACAAAGCTTGGATTTGGAAATTGAGTATGTTATTACTTATTTGTTTGAGGAGACCTTCATTATACTTTCCCTTTGCAAATGCAAGGAGTGTGCCCTTCCTCTCTAGCTGGCTGCCTTAGAAACTGCCCTCACCTTGTTCTGGTAAACTCAGCATCTTGAAGGAGATTCTTTTATATATAGTCTAGGTGGTCTTTTTTATATATAAAGTAAATTATTTTTTGTGTGAAGGACTCAACACATTTTAGGCATATTTCATTATGTTCAAAGTATTTTATTATTTTAAAAAGGGAAATTTTATTATAATAAGTATGGTTATTAAAATAATTCAGTTGTCATTCAAATAGTTTCTTAAAGTTATTGTTTAAATATCAAGGAGTTGCCATAGTACATATTCAGAATTTTTGTTTTTTCAACTAGAATCCAGCAACCTTTGAGAATGTTTGGAAGAATATAGGAGATAATTAAAACATGTTTGAAACAATGAGAATAAACAGAACAATATGGAAGTTGGAACAGGTCAGAGGAATGAGAATTATAAGAACATAGAGATGGTTGTATCAAGAGAAAAAAGAAGAGAGAAAATGTTCTGACATGCTGCTTAAAACCTATGTGGTGCAGGACTGGTCATTTTCAAAGATGAAAGAGAAAAAGAGGAAAATGATTTAACTAATATAAACTGGTTTTGGTCAGATCGATTAAACAGATGATGGTCGAATAGAATAGAGAAAAGGCAGGGGAGAGGCATAGATAAAGGTATGGAAAGAGAATGAAAACAAAAGTATCTTAATAGTGAAGGAAAGAGGAGACTACAAAGAAGGAAACAAGAAAAATATTTAAGGGCTTACGTAGAGAAAAAAAATGAAGAGTGCATCCAAATACTCAGGGTGTATAACTCCAAAAAGGTTTGATGTGAAATAGTGCCACCCCAATTAACTTACATATTTTAAGTATTATGAAATTATCCTTTGAAAATACTCTTCAATTAAAATTTAAAAGTCAATAAAACTCTAATTCTTACATTTTTCAAAATGCAAATTTTAATCAATTTCCTTTCTATAATGATTTATTCATTTAGAACTATTATTCTTTGGGTTCAATTTTTGGAAGGAATATTTAAATCAGCAATTGTTTTGAATACAGTTGAACGAGTTATTTGTTCAAATTATTTTTTAAAATACCTAGGTTCTAAACAAGAAGAAATTAATTGTAAAGTAGAGAAAATGTCGATCTATTTAAAGCTGATATGACAGTTGTTGAACATTGTGATGTATCATCTTGACATGAACTGAATGAGGTAGATTAGTGACTGACACTAGCAATGTCAGAATTTACATTACAGCACACACAAACTCCATGGAAATATACTATTAGCACCCACCGTAAGCAGTGATGAGTAAGGAGATAAAAATTGACAATGTCAATAGTCATAAGTCCTCAGAGTCAAGAATAATGAACTACATGTGTGTACGTACAGGTGTATATTCATAGATACGTTGAATGAAACATATCTTTAGTGATTTCCATAAAATTTAAATTTTGTGTGACAATAAATGCTCTGTGAATATGTAGGTGATAAAATTAATTTTGGTGTAGATTAAAATGTAGATCCCTAAAAAGACAATGATAAAGTTGGTGTTATAATAGTCCTTTAGAGGTGGAGGTGATCTCAAATATATGCTTTTCATTCTCTACATGATAAAAGGACCCCAAATACATAGCTTTACTTTTTAAATTGTTCTCTTTAACTTATACTATGCTAATTAAGTTAACCTTTTGCATACTTATGTAGAAATGCTATTAGCATTAGTTTAAAAAATGTTTTTCTTTTTATTAAAGCTATCATATATGTTAAAATTTCTTTTTTAAATTTAAAAAGATGACATACCTTCCTCAGAATTTTTATGGGGAATTAGAATTTCATGAAAGAAAAATGCATTGTGTCTCTCTTAGTTACTGTTCAGTTAGTAATTACTTAGCAGGCAAAATACCTCCTGAATGATTTTAGTGTAGATTAACAATGCTTTGAAGATCATTGTCATAAGAGTAAAATTTAACACATTGTCATAAATGTATCTACAGACTCTTCTTAATTTGTAGACTTTTTAAATTCATGACTAATCTTATATTCTTTTCTGCGTTCTTCCACTATTATTATTATTTTTTTTTTTAAGTAGGAAGCCAAAAGAAATATTTTTGGCCTTTTTTGTAGTTGCCAAGGCATTTGAGTTGACAGCAGAGTGTCAGCTCAGTTCTGTGGTCTAGTTACCCTGTATCAGCAGGCCCAGAAGGCTGATGCACAGCCAAAAAGAAAGCAGGGGATATGGAGAAAGACATAGCTCACAAGTTCTATTCATAAGACACGGGGCAGCCAGTGGCAGTGGAAGTGGGGGACACATCCCAAGCAGAAATACTCTCTAGCCACCAGTATCCCTGAGTGGATCAAAATGAAAGATAATGAAGAAATAAAAGAGATTTCAGCCAGGAAAACCAAAGAGGCATTCAGTGTTTGGCAGCTAAGTTAAGTAGATTACTAACACCTTAAATAAAATTGATGTTGACAAGTTCTTTTAACTTTCATTTAGTGTATTAGTGGAGCTTCAGAGTTTTAGAGAAAATACATTCAATTCATCGTATGCATGCAATACACACACTTCATAATACCCACACAAAGATTTATCTTTCTATCATATTCCCTTAGAAGAGGATTAAATTAATAATTATATGAAAATTAATCAAAGTATTTATATTTGAAAGTATGTCTTTAGTTTTACTGGTATATTCAGATATTATGGATACAAAATTTACATATTTATACTTCTATTACATATTTTATACTGTATGTTTATAAATAGAAAACATATCAGATCTTATATATAAAAGATAAATTGTGTAAACAAAACCATAATTTTTGCAGTTAGTTGCTGACCTATATAGGTATGTGTGAATAATGTGCATATATGCCTAAGTATATCATCATTCACTGGTCTATATTTGCTTTGTAGATTTCACATTCAATGAATCCACAATCTGCTTCAGTTCTGCAGTTGCATGGGACTATTTTTAGCAAATCTGCAAATTTTGGTACAAAAGACACATTTAAAAAAAAGATAGACTATACAAAGTAAGTATGTTAACACAAGGAAATTAAAAGCAAATGAGTCACTTTTACAATCTGAAAATGGAAAGGAAATATGAACATATACATGTAAGATATATATTTCATAATTGAGAAAAACATTATTAAGAGTGTGAAAGGTGGGGTGTATTTTCCACTTATTTAGGTACTTTTAAATAGCTCCTTTTTTTCCTTGAAAATATTCCCTGAATAATTTTTTAAGTTTCATTTTAAAGTCTATTTTATAAAATATCTAATGCTAACATCATTCTCCACATTGGATCAATTATCTAGTCTGAATAAACTTTAATTGAGCCATTTAAAATACGTGCAGCTGTTGTGAAATGAAATAGGCCGATAGTTTATCTCATTAGTATTAATTTAAATGTTCATGGTTTTGCACATTTTCAAATGCATAATGTATTTTTATAGTAATTTTTCAGTCATTTTTAGAAAATTAACAAACAATATAGATTTTGAAAAATGCTTACATATGCCAGTGTTTGTTTTCTTAATGTGTCAAAACTATTGGAAAAATACTTTTTCCCATGCAGCTTTCCAGTAGGCTTGGTAATCAATGATTGTAACCTAAATTCTCTTTAATTCCTTCAATTTTGTGATTACTTACATTGTTAACCTGACATCCTTTAGAAATTCTTATTTTATCTTACATGATTCCAAGCATAAAGAGTTGTCTGATGAATTTTGTCAAACCCAATAATTGCATTTGCTTTTCTGTGTTCTAAAAGTTAAAAAAGAAATAGAGAAGAAAGATAAACTTATTATGAGCATTTTTTTAAAGAATTTCTGACAGGCATACTTACATTGTACAGTTACTGCTATTATTTTGGTTTGGTTTATCTCTGAGACCAGATTTTTAGGCTTAAAAATATTATTTCTTATTATTTAATAATATTAATAAGAAAAGTAATTTTCATCATTTGAAAAGAAAGTGTCTCAGCTTCTACTAGTACCTCTTTTTTATGAATATTCTTACTCATCAAAAGTACAACCTCTTGGGACATTGACTCTAGCTGGCCAATTGCAAAGGTGTGTATTTTCCTTTTAGCTATGTGTTCAAGTGCTCAATTGCTCATAGATTGCAGTTGGGCCTTAGTTTCTCTTATTTCGTTTAAGATACAGTATAGAATCTGAATGCTAGCATTCCTGAGTTTTAGCAAATAGAAATGGTCTTGCTTTTAAACTGCATTTAGTTTTAAGGGGATTGGGACATGCGAAGACACTCATATGTGCACATAGAAATGTGTGCCATAAAATAAAACAGTGTGAGTGTGTGTGTGTTTGTGTGTGTGTGTGTGTGTGTGTGTGTGTGTGTGTGTGTGTGTGTGTGTGTGTGCATGCAGACCTGAAATAGACTTCTAGGCGTTTTGTCCTGGAGGTTTCAGCAGTTTTTCCCTGGTTTTCATGTTTCTGCACATTAATAACTCATGAGCATGGCAAGAACCATCACTTCTGCCTTTATGAGGTCTTCTTTCTCCAATTCCCCAACAGTGGTAAGATATGCGTATTTATTTGTAAGTGTGTGTGTATTTTGCGTACTCTGTGTATTTTTAATATGGGTGTATTTATGTATAACATTTAAATCACTTCAAGGGAAAAAAGCAGAACAGAGTGAAAGAATATTAGAAATTATATAAGTATAAAATTTTATAATATTAAAATATATACGGTTTTTAACACATACAAGAAAAAATAAATAGATCATATATACACATACACAAAACAGACTAGTAAATATTCAGAGCTTTTTAGAAAAAAAAATATGATTCACATATATTAAGCAGGCACTGGTTTTTGAACCAGCAGTATTTGGAAAGTTTTGTTTCCTTGTTCTATTATTTCTACATCTAATCTTTTCAAACTTTCCTCTTAAGAGTCATTGACAAGGAAAAATAATGAGCCAGCCATGGTGTTAGGTACATTTTAGACATCATTGCATTTAATCTTAAACGACAAATTGGTGAGTTCAATAGTATTACCCTGATTTCACAGGACAGTTCAGAAGCTGCTCAGGGTCACACACTTCCAAGTGTAAGATTCAGATTTCAAATCAAAACTTATGTTGTAAGCATCATCATATGCGGCAAAAGCTAACAACTCTTGAGGTTAACCCTCCACGATTTATAATAGGAGTGTTTCTGTCCTGATGGAAAAACGAAAGAACATATAGAATGAGATTATTCTATGTTGGATAAGCACAAGTAGATTATTGTTCTATTTTTCTCTTAATTATCCAAAAATCTTCCAATTTTTCTCCAAAATTTGATTCATTTTATAAGGGTATAATTTAATCTAAATTTTATGATAATATATGTTTCATAATATACATATAACAAATGAATATATGAAAAAATATGAAGATTTTTAATGACCACACAATTGAGGATTACATAAAACATTTTTGGATGAAATGCATAGTATCATGCTTAAATGAATAATTTATTTGGGAATATATTCAGTAGATGCTATTCTTTATTTCAGCAAACTGGGTCAGATTTTCCTTCCCTTTTTATAACAAAGTATCCCTAAGTAAGCAGGATTTCTATTTCTATCAAAGTAAATACTAACTGACAAAGCAAAAATCTAGTTCAATAATTATGTAGGAAAATTCAATTCATTTTGTGGGTTGAAATAAATTAACAACAAAAAATAACTTGCAATCTATTCAATGTTTTTAAAAATAGCACAGTAAGTACTGCAGAAAAACAACCAAATTAAATTTAAAAATTTTTCTGTGCCTGCTTTGTAGATAGCTCTGTGCTCCTACATAACACTGCTTTGAAATGTAACATTAACACATAAAAATAACTTAAAAGTTATTTTTAAAAATAAGTCTAATGTGGTCTTCAAAGACTTATTTCTAAATTTTCTGAAAGCTTAACAGAAAGACAGATTTGTATTTTATCATGTAAGGAGAGTTTCAGAAATGAAACTTTTATTTTCTGTTGGACAGCTTCTTTACAATTCATTGAAAGTTCATATCAAATGCCCAGTTTGGTGGTGCATGCCTGTAATTCTAGTGGCTCAAGTGGCTGAGACAGGAGAATTGTGAGTTCCAGACCAACCTCAGCAAATTAGTAAGATCCTAAGCAACTTACTGAGACTGTGTCTCAAAATAAAAAATAAAAAGGGCTGGGTATGTGGTTCAGTATTTAAGAGCCCCTGGGTTCAGTCTCCTGCACCAAAAAATAAATAAATAATTAAATGAAAAGAAAGTTCATATCAAGTGCCTTTCAATAGTTTGAGTTTAATTGTGCTATAGGCATTAGAATTCAAAATTATCAATTCTACTCAGTATCCTCTTCTTTACCTCAAAACCAATAAATTACTTAGTGTTAAGAAAGAACATAATTTTAAGAATTTTTCTAATAGCCTTTTCAAATCCCTGCAAGTTACATAATAACTACATGCATGCTTAGTCTGTGCATTGCCATTAAAAGTGTTTAAAAAATAAATTTAATCCTGTATAGAGGTTACAAAAGAAGAGAAGGTTTAAAAAAACAGAATAGTTGGTAATCAATTTTTTGATATGAATATGTACTCACCGATTCTGATACACTTAGCTTTATGTAATAAATTTAATCTTTTCCTTGAAAAAAATAGGTTTAATTTTTTCCTAAAATATGGGTGAAATATCTTGATGAAAATAACATTTTCCTAATCTCCATTATAAGAATAACAAAATAGAATCCATATTATGTGCTAAAATTGGTTCAGTCATTTAAAGGTAATCCCTGCCATTAAAACTAAGGGGTATGGCTATAAGAAAACCACAGCCTTGTTTTGATTCATCTGTTATTGTTCTGCATCCTTTTTGGAGAGTACAACTTTCAAGAGGCTTGACTAATAATGAAAAAGGAGATAGATTCCACTGACAGTAAGAAATGGATAGTCTTATTTTGGATTGTTAGATGGATAAACTTACTTGGAATGTATGTAACTTGACTATTTTCTTTCTTGTAAATATATTCACTGGCCATTATAAGAAATAAATAATTGTGCTTTCTTCTTATATTACTCATTTGTTCCTGAGCATTTAATTGTATATACCATATGTAAATATGTATCTTGGCCACCATTCTTTCCTTCCCCATTTCCCCACAATCAAACCTACCATGATTAATCACCTACTGTGTTTCATCCTCCTAGAAACTCTATCAGATACTGACTGCTGTTACCATTTTTATGACATGGGAGTCAAAGTGGTGAGGTGGTATGCATGCCCTCTGGGTATCAGGGAAAAACAGTCACGATCAGGCTGGAGTCGAGGTCTGTGTGGCTCACTCCATGGGCCACAGTGACACCTTCCAATTTTATGGTAACCTCCGTTCTACATGCACTCAGGATCTCACTTTGTCTTATTAACAAGAAAGCGAAGATTATAAAAGGTAATATTTGCATGTCTAGGCATTAACACAGTGCCTAGAAGTCTATAGGCAGTCAATGAATGCTACCTCATTACTATAAGCACTGTAAGAATATGAGTTAATGTCTATCTAGATCCATCCCAACACTACAGATGAGATAATTAAACTAATTCATGCTAAGATATGAATGACTGTTAAACATCATCCTTGCCCCCTGCCTTCCTATTAACTTGAAAAACTTCCAGAAGGATTTCTTTCAAAATAGAACTTAGCAACCCAATGATTACCAGATTAATAGCAAGTGAGATAACAAAGGAAAAAGAATACTTCAAGAAAATGTTGGTTTAAATCATTTGAGGTTAGTGATAATGAAAGATAGTTGAATTGGCACTCTTGAGTCACAAAGCCTTTCTTTAACTGAACAATTTAGATTAAAAAACAATGTGTAGGCATGCAGGGGTTGAACATAAATGTGTATTAATGCAGCTTTATATGGATCCAAATAGAACACAAATCAGATCACAAGCTTAAAAACACAAGACATATGCAGCAAAATATGCTGTAGTGCTGGTAAGTGGAGTGCAGGTGTTAATCCAATCCTTAAAATCAGTGGCAAAAGGACATGTCACTGAATCTTTTTGTAAATGTTTTTATTGCTTATTTTTCCCGATATCATTATTATATAAAGATTGCAAAACCATTTCTTGCCATTAACATGTAATTATTTTGTTAACATTGTACAAATTACAAGTCATATGTTTGTATCCACAGTAATTTTACCAGTATAAAATGAAAGTACAGTGGTCCCTGTTTTTGTTGATGCAGAATTTGCCATGTGTCTTTGGACTTCCACATGGAGGTGTCATTTGGAAAGTCATCCCTAGAAGATTAGATAATTAGCTCTACTGAAAACCTGTCTTTTCACTTTCTTGATACTAAAACATGTTTTGCTCATTTTAATAAATTCCAAACATTTATAAACTAAATTGTTTCAATTAGAGGTGAAAGTTGGAGTGCTCAGGAGAAAAACCCATAAAACATCTTCCAATGAGCATGTTTTCAACTTACTAGAATTCAGAGTACAACTTTATATCTCAATAACATTATGACAAGCAAATAAATAATAATATTATGGCAGCATATTTGCTTTTGAGGGTTTTTTGTTGTTGTTTTGTTTTATACTGGGGACTGAACCCAGGAGTACTTGACCAATGAGACACAGCCCCAGCCCTTTTTATCTATTTATTTTTTAATGTTGAGACAGGGTCTTGCTAAGTTACTTAGGGCCTCACTAAGTTGCTGAGGCTGGTTTTGAACTCATGATCCTCCTGCCTCAGCCTCCTGAGTTTCTGGGATTACTGGCATGTGCTACCATACCCAGCAAGTTTTTTGTTCAAATTTGTATTTATTCACTAAAAATCCCATTTGGAAAAATGCAGGATGGTGAAAAAAAATATGGATTTAAAATAGCACAAATCATGGGTGTTTGTGAATGCAGAAATTCTCGATCTGACTGAGATCTAGAGTGAAATAATACTTTTTCCCAAATAATCAGTCATAATGTATAGGTGGGAAAAACAGTCAACATTTATATAAATATCATAGTGTGTTATAAACAAGGCAGAGCAACTCATAACAGCCCATTTTTTTAATTGGGGTTGAATTAAATGAGTAATATGCTTGTGAGAAAAAAATCAGTGAAGTTTTAATAGTAAGAACTGACAATAAATTCTGTCAAGTAATTGAGTATATTAGATGATCATTAGATATTTGTATGGATACATAAATGGTTGGATGGTTGATGAATGATGAAAGGATCAATTGATTGATAAGGGAGTAACACAGAGAAGGAGGAAGGGGGAATCATTTAATATAGTTGAAATTTCTATTAAGTTTGACAACTGGATTTATATCACCTATATTACAGATGTAGAAATATGACAGGACAACTTTGAAGGTGCTTGTAGTTTTAAGATATTTAAATTTTAGAGCAAGAACAGGGGTTGTAACTTGCTAACAGTAGCTTTAAGTAGACTGCTCTGGAAATGATACTGAAAAAAATCTGATATTGCACCCATTTTTCAACTTGACATTTCTTAGCCATTGATCAATATACATCCATGGTTTTAATATTTTCAAGACTTTTAGTTATTATGTTATGGGGAACTAATGATAACATTTATTTTTTATAGCGGTCAGGTTATATGTGGAAATCTAAGTTGAACAATCCAGTCAACTCCATAAGGTAATCAGATATTGAGATCTTTCTTCAGGAGAAAAAAAAATAAGGGAAAAATAAAGTGAGCAAAAGAAAAGATAGGGGAAG
>NC_136468.1:37699326-37701826 GCF_902686455.1 Sciurus vulgaris | reverse complement strand
TCAATAAAGTATTTCAAGCTGTGACTTAATTGGATTAAATGCTCATTGTGTATGTGTGTTTCTATCAAATGATATTTGTTTAGCAAGTGAATTTGGACTTTGGCAGGTATGAGAGGAGTGAAAGGTAATTACTCAGACAACTCCAAAGGCAGTGAATTTTGAAAGGTTAGAGGACGTTGGACTGTTATCTGGTCTAATAGCATCTGTCATTGTTTTGCACACTATTATTTACACAAACCCTAGTTTCTCCAGAGCACACTGTTTCTAAGATGAGAGTATGTCTAGGTGAGCACTGATTTGCCAGTGACACAGTGTCACTGACAAGGGCTGCCTTGTGTAGGTAGTATTTTTCAGCCATGACATACAATTGTGGCCCCTTCCTCTGTGCAAGAGCGTGAGAGATCAAGAGTGGCCTGCTCAGAAGAGGGAGCAGGTAAATTCCTTTAAAATCTCACCATCTATATTAACGGACCTTTTAAAACTCCATACGTGCTTCGATTTGATGTTTTGAACCAAATGAGATGACAGCAAGATCAGAAAGGAAAAACTGCACCGAAGTGCATCTTGCCCCTGGAATCTCGTGCTAGACACAGGAGCAAAATTAACGCGCTGGAGCCATCTTCTGACTGCTCAGAACTGCGGCATCTCACAATGGACGCTGTGTTAATAAGTTAGGGGGCCAGGAGCTTGCCACTGACAAGTCAGGTTTTTATATCCTGTTTCTTTTCCCTAATGACCTGCCTTAATATGTAATATACTTTGGTTCTCTTCTGTCTCCTTTCCCTCTTTTCAAAAAGAAACAATGCAATTATTTGGATGTGGGTTTCATTTGTGACAGTCTCTAAAAGAAAGAACTGTCTGTGTCTACACCAGCAAGGGGATCCGGCAAGAAGCAATTACCCGGAATTTCAGGCCCCGAATTTCAGAAAGAGCAAAAGATACAAATGGGCCAATGGGAGGGGAAGAAGCTGGTTCGAATGACCCAGATTGCAAGGTTTCTGTAGTCAATTGCTTTATTGAAGTTATCTATACCAGAGGGAGGAGAGAGAGAGAGAGAGAGAGAGAGAGAGAGAGAGAGAGAGAGAGAGAGAGAGAGAGAGAGAGAGAGAGAGAGAGAGAAAGTCTTGTTTCAGACTCCTCTTTCTACTCTATGGCATGTCTAATTTCAGATGTGTTTAAGAGCCATTCAAACGTGTACACATCAAGAACACAAAGAAGTATGGAGTATAACATGGCATTGTGGACCAAAGTTAAAAAGTATAGCTCCTTTTAAGTCTCCAATTCACAGGGCCACACTGTGAATGTCTAACCTTTGGAAAATAAGCAAATTTAGTTTTCACTAACATTCAGAGGATCCACATTGGCATAAATCCACACCCAGAGAATGTTTACATGAACTCTTCCCTGTCTGATATACCTGTAAAAAGTGAGAGCTGAGAGAAATACACACAAATGTGCCCTTAGGCTCTTGTGGCCCCAGCAACATATTCTCCTTTATGATTGCAAATATTTAATCATTTGCTCTGCACACAAAGCATCTATAAAATGTTTTTCAGTATATTTCTATGAAATGCAGGAAATGTCATCTTTGTATAAAGCTTGTCATTAGAAACTATTGATGAAAAATACTTGAAGTTTACTTAAAATATGTCCACCTACTTGCTTTGGTCTTAAAATGGAGAAAATTTGGAAATGATACCAGGATATTATACCTATTGTCACATGATATGTTACCTATATCTAGAAGGTATTTTATTGTTCAGTTTATATGCCATAAATAAACATTAGTAATTTCATACTAATGCTAATACTAAATATTAGTGTGAATTGTTAAGTATTGAATACTGATATTTATATTAATACAGTTTATTTCTTCCTTTAATCATCCTTTTTCCTTTCCTTGATCTTTTGTAAAGCAATTTTTAGTGCTTCAGGGAAAAAAAATAAAACTCATGATAATGAGGATTTTGGAGAGTTCTTTTTTTTTAACATAGAAACAATTTTACCTTTTCAGTAAAATTTAGTTTTAGTTAATATGAATATATGAATATACTTCTTTAAAGATGAGAAGACTTTAGAACAATGGTTGTAAAAGGCTGAATTTAATGCTAGTTTGTTTTGTCATATATTTTAATGATTCCTTGTCCATTGTGGTTTACCTCAGGAGTGCTAAAGAATTCGAGGAAAAGCAGTTTCCCAGTGTTGGTGGCTGCAAAAGCTTTTTTTATATCCTTTTCAGGAAAGTTGTAGTTGCTGAATAGGTATACTAAGAGACAGGAAAGAATATGATACTATATCATGAATTAAAAAAAAAAAAGAGTGAGCTGTTATGTTTGAGGAAATAAAAAGGCTGAAAGTTAATTAACAAACTGAGTGGAAAAAATAACATCCTCTAAAATTTTATAGAATGTAAATTTATAACCATCTGGCCATAAATTGCTGATGTTGATGAGAAGCGAGTGAAGTTTGTATGCACAGCCTGGCTTCGGTGTCTTTGGGA